>NW_026291588.1:0-281329 GCF_023091745.1 Budorcas taxicolor
GGGCTCCTTCACATCCCTGCAAATCAAGAAGGTTCCCCAACATACCCGTCTCCACTCAGATGAAGCACGAGGGTATCGCCCACATCCAGAGGAGCCCCGTTTCCGCCTCGTAGAGCTCGAGATGAGGGATCCTTTCCCTGCTTCTTCGGGAAAGAGTTCCCGGCGTTCCCGTCGCATCTCAAGAGGAGGCCCTCTCACGGGAACGGCGAGAGGAACTCCAGGGTCGTGCACCATTCCAGAGTCCCCCAGATGTCTCAGTCCATTCCAGAGGAACCCACTTTTCCCTTCACCGGCTCATCTTTTCACGCCGAGGATCGACTCACACCTAGGTGGCACGTGGCACAGCCCTGTGGGAAAACCTCGTGTGTAAGCCGCGCGATCGAAAGCCTCGAGGGAAAGCCACAGATCCCTTGATCCACGTGACAGGAAGCGTGACCCTACTGCTGCAGCTTCGGAGGAAAGCGTCAACGTGCATGCCCCCACTAGCGACGAGGCCTGACTCCCCTGGGGAGACTCTGAAGCACCCCAAGATCCATGGCAACACTGGAGAGGAATCCTCAGGTTCTGGCCCCGACTCCACACAAGGTCTTAGCCCCCAGCATGGACGGAGGAGGAATCCCGAGATGGCCCCTAGCAACTCGCAATGGCGACTGCCTTTCCCGAGGCCACCAGAGCGGTGTCCCTGAGGTCCCCGTCGTAACTCGAGAAGACCTGCCGCAATTCCAGAAAATCCAGGAGTTTCATCCCCTCCTGACGAGATGAGGCCCATTTCCGCTGAGGCGTCTCGAGGCTGATCACACCTCACCTCTGGACCTTCGAAAGGGTCTTTCACACCCTTGGTGCAAATCAAGAAGTTCCCTGACACACCCGTCTCCACTCGAGAGGAATCACGAGGGTCCCGCCCACATCCAGAGGAGCCCGTTTCCGCCTCGTAGCTCGAGATGAGGCATCCTTTCCCTGCTTCGTCGGGAAAGAGTTCCGGCGTTCCCGTCGCATCTCAAGAGGAGGCCCTCTAAACAGGAACGGCGGAGAGGAACTCCAGGGTCGTGCCACCTTTCGAAGAGTCCCCCAGATGGTCTCAGTCCATTCCAGAGGAAACTCTTTTCCATTCACCGGCTCGTCTTTCACGCCGAGGATCGACTCACACCAAGGTGGCATGTAGGCACAGTCCTGTGGGGATAGCCTCGTGAGGAAAGCTTCGAGGACAGCCTCGAGGGAAAGCCACAGATCCCTTGATCCACGTGACAGGAAGCGTGACACTACTGCTGCAGCTCGGGAGGAAAGCGCACGTGCATGCTCCCACTCGAGACGAGGCCTGACTCCCCTGGGGAGACTCAGAAGCACCCCAAGATCCATGGCAACACTGGAGAGGAATCCTCAGATTCCGGCCCCGACTCCACACAAGGACTGAGGCCCCGGCATGGACGGGAGAGGAATCCGAGAGGCCCCCTAGGCAACTGGCATTGGGGACTGGCCTTTCCTGAGGCCACCAGAGCGGGTCCCTGAGGTCCCCTTCGTAACTCGAAAAGACCTGCCACAACTCGAGAAAATCCAGGCGGTTCTCCCTCCAGGCGTGATGAGGCCCATTTCTGCTGAGGCGTCTCGAGGCTGATCACACCTCACCTCTGGAACTTCGAAAGGGTCCTTCACACCCTTGGTGCAAATCAAGAAGTTCCCCGACATACCCGTCTCCATTCGAGAGGAATCACGAGGGTCCCGCCCAAATCCAGAGGAGCCCCCGTTTCCGCCTCGTAGGCTCGAGATGAGGGATCCTTTCCCTGCTTCGTCGGGAAAGAGTTCCCGGCGTTCCCGTCCTGCATCTCAAGAGGACGCCCTCATCAACAGGAACGGCGAGAGGAACTCCAGGGTCGTGCCACCATTCCAAGAGCTCCCCCAGATGTCTCAGTCCTTTCCAGAGGAATCTCTTTTCCCTTCAACGGCTCGTCTTTCACGCCGAGGATCGAGCTCACACCAAGGTGGCACGTGGCACAGCCCTGTGGGAAAGCCTCGTGGGAAAGCCTCGAGGGACAGCCTCGAGGGAAAGCCACAGATCCCTTGATCACGTGACAGGAAGCGTGACACTACTGCTGCAGCTCGGGAGCGAAAGCGCACGTGCATGCCCCACACGAGACGAGGCCTGACTCCTCTGGGGAGACTCAGAAGCACCCCAAGATCCATGGCAACACTGGAGAGGAATCCTCAGGTTCTGGCCCCGACTCCACACAAGGACTGAGTCCCTGGCATGGACGGGAGAGGAATCCCGAGAGGTCCCCTAGCAACTGGTATGGGGACTGGCCTTTCCTGAGGCCACCCAGAGCGGGTCCCTGAGGTCCCCGTCGTAACTCGAGAAGACGTGCCGCAACTCGAGAAAATCCAGGAGGTTCTCCCCTCCAGGCGAGATGAGGCCCATTTCTGCTGAGGCGTCTCGAGGCTGATCACACCTCACCTCTGGAACTTCGAAAGGGTCCTTCACACCCTTGGTGCAAATCAAGAAGTTCCCCGACATACCCGTCTCCACTCGAGAGGAATCACGAGGGTCCCGCCCACATCCAGAGGAGCCCCGTTTCCGCCTTCGTAGCTCGAGATGAGGGATCCTTTCCCTGCTTCGTTGGGAAAGAGTTCCCGGCGTTCCCGTCGCATCTCAAGAGGAGGCCCTCTCAACAGGAACGGCGAGAGGAACTCCAGGGTCGTGCCACCATTCCAAGAGTCCCCCAGATGTCTCAGTCCATTCCAGAGGAACCTCTTTTCCCTTCACCGGCTCATCTTTCACGCCGAGGATCGACTCACACCAAGGTGGCACGTGGCACAGCCTGTGGGAAAGCCTCGTGGGAAAGCCTCGAGGGACAGCCTCGAGGGAAAGCCACAGATCCATTGATCCACGTGACAGGAAGCGTGACACTACTGCTGCAGCTCGGGAGGAAAGCGCACGTGCATGCCCCCACAACGAGACGAGGCCTGACTCCCCTGGGGAGACTCAGAAGCACCCCAAGATCCATGGCAAACACTGGAGAGGAATCCTCAGGTTCCGGCCCCGACTCCACACAAGGACTGAGTCCCCGGCATGGACGGGAGAGGAATCCCGAGAGGTCCCCTAGCAACTGGTATGGGGACTGGCCTTTCCTGAGGCCACCAGAGCGGGTCCCTGAGGTCCCCGTCGTAACTCGAGAAGACCTGCCGCAACTCGAGAAAATCCAGGAGGTTCTCCCCTCCAGGCGAGATGAGGCCCATTTCTGCTGAGGCGTCTCGAGGCGGATCACACCTCACCTCTGGAACTTCGAAAGGCTCCTTCACACCCCTGCAAATCAAGAAGTTCCCCAACATACCCGTCTCCACTCGAGATGAATCACGAGGGTATCGCCCACATCCAGAGGAGCCCCGTTTCCGCCTCGTAGCTCGAGATGAGGGATCCTTTCCCTGCTTCTTCGGGGAAAGAGTTCCCGGCGTTCCCGTCGCATCTCAAGAGGAGGCCCTCTCAACAGGAACGGCGAGAGGAACTCCAGGGTCGTGCCACCATTCCAAGAGTCCCCCAGATGTCTCAGTCCATTCCAGAGGAACCTCTTTTCCCTTCACCGGCTCATCTTTCACGCCGAGGATCGACTCACACCAAGGTGGCACGTGGCACAGCCCTGTGGGAAAACCTCGTGTGTAAGCCTCGATCGAAAGCCTCGAGGGAAAGCCACAGATCCCTTGATCCACGTGACAGGAAGCGTGACCCTACTGCTGCAGCTTCGGAGGAAAGCGCACGTGCATGCCCCCCACTCGCGACGAGGCCTGACTCCCCTGGGGAGACTCAGAAGCACCCCAAGATCCATGGCAACACTGGAGAGGGAATCCTCAGGTTCTGGCCCCGACTCCACACAAGGTCTTAGCCCCCAGCATGGACGGGAGAGGAATCCCGAGATGGCCCCTAGCAACTCGCATGGCGACTGGCCTTTCCTGAGGCCACCAGAGCGGGTCCCTGAGGTCCCCGTCGTAACTCGAGAAGACCTGCCGCAATTCCAGAAATATCCAGGAGTTTCTCCCCTCCTGACGAGATGAGGCCCATTTCCGCTGAGGCGTCTCGAGGCTGATCACACCTCACCTCTGGACCTTCGAAAGGGTCTTTCACACCCTTGGTGCAAATCAAGAAGTTCCCTGACACACCCGTCTCCACTCGAGAGGAATCACGAGGGTCCCGCCCACATCCAGAGGAGCCCCGTTTCCGCCTCGTAGCTCGAGATGAGGCATCCTTTCCCTGCTTCGTCGGGAAAGAGTTCCCGGCGTTCCCGTCGCATCTCAAGAGGAGGCCCTCTCAACAGGAACGGCGAGAGGAACTCCAGGGTCGTGCCACCTTTCGAAGAGTCCCCCAGATGTCTCAGTCCATTCCAGAGGAAACTCTTTTCCATTCACCGGCTCGTCTTTCACGCCGAGGATCGACTCACACCAAGGTGGCATGTGGCACAGTCCTGTGGGATAGCCTCGTGGGAAAGCTTCGAGGGACAGCCTCGAGGGAAAGCCACAGATCCCTTGATCCACGTGACAGGAAGCGTGACACTACTGCTGCAGCTCGGGAGGAAAGCGCACGTGCATGCCCCCACTCGAGACGAGGCCTGACTCCCCTGGGGAGACTCAGAAGCACCCCAAGATCCATGGCAACACTGGAGAGGAATCCTCAGGTTCCGGCCCCCGACTCCACACAAGGACTGAGGCCCCGGCATGGACGGGAGAGGAATCCCGAGAGGCCCCCTAGCAACTGGCATGGGGACTGGCCTTTCCTGAGGCCACCAGAGCGGGTCCCTGAGGTCCCCTTCGTAACTCGAAAAGACCTGCCACAACTCGAGAAAATCCAGGCGGTTCTCCCCTCCAGGCGAGATGAGGCCCATTTCTGCTGAGGCGTCTCGAGGCTGATCACACCTCACCTCTGGAACTTCGAAAGGGTCCTTCACACCCTTGGTGCAAATCAAGAAGTTCCCCGACATACCCGTCTCCATTCGAGAGGAATCACGAGGGTCCCGCCCAAATCCAGAGGAGCCCCGTTTCCGCCTCGTAGCTCGAGATGAGGGATCCTTTCCCTGCTTCGTCGGGAAAGAGTTCCCGGCGTTCCCGTCGCATCTCAAGAGGACGCCCTCTCAACAGGAACGGCGAGAGGAACTCCAGGGTCGTGCCACCATTCCAAGAGTCCCCCAGATGTCTCAGTCCTTTCCAGAGGAATCTCTTTTCCCTTCAACGGCTCGTCTTTCACGCCGAGGATCGACTCACACCAAGGTGGCACGTGGCACAGCCCTGTGGGAAAGCCTCGTGGGAAAGCCTCGAGGGACAGCCTCGAGGGAAAGCCACAGATCCCTTGATCCACGTGACAGGAAGCGTGACACTACTGCTGCAGCTCGGGAGGAAAGCGCACGTGCATGCCCCCACACGAGACGAGGCCTGACTCCCCTGGGGAGACTCAGAAGCACCCCAAGATCCATGGCAACACTGGAGAGGAATCCTCAGGTTCTGGCCCCGACTCCACACAAGGACTGAGTCCCCGGCATGGACGGGAGAGGAATCCCGAGAGGTCCCCTAGCAACTGGTATGGGGACTGGCCTTTCCTGAGGCCACCAGAGCGGGTCCCTGAGGTCCCCGTCGTAACTCGAGAAGACGTGCCGCAACTCGAGAAAATCCAGGAGGTTCTCCCCTCCAGGCGAGATGAGGCCCATTTCTGCTGAGGCGTCTCGAGGCTGATCACACCTCACCTCTGGAACTTCGAAAGGGTCCTTCACACCCTTGGTGCAAATCAAGAAGTTCCCCGACATACCCGTCTCCACTCGAGAGGAATCACGAGGGTCCCGCCCACATCCAGAGGAGCCCCGTTTCCGCCTCGTAGCTCGAGATGAGGGATCCTTTCCCTGCTTCGTTGGGAAAGAGTTCCCGGCGTTCCCGTCGCATCTCAAGAGGAGGCCCTCTCAACAGGAACGGCGAGAGGAACTCCAGGGTCGTGCCACCATTCCAAGAGTCCCCCAGATGTCTCAGTCCATTCCAGAGGAACCTCTTTTCCCTTCACCGGCTCATCTTTCACGCCGAGGATCGACTCACACCAAGGTGGCACGTGGCACAGCCCTGTGGGAAAGCCTCGTGGGAAAGCCTCGAGGGACAGCCTCGAGGGAAAGCCACAGATCCATTGATCCACGTGACAGGAAGCGTGACACTACTGCTGCAGCTCGGGAGGAAAGCGCACGTGCATGCCCCCACACGAGACGAGGCCTGACTCCCCTGGGGAGACTCAGAAGCACCCCAAGATCCATGGCAACACTGGAGAGGAATCCTCAGGTTCCGGCCCCGACTCCACACAAGGACTGAGTCCCCGGCATGGACGGGAGAGGAATCCCGAGAGGTCCCCTAGCAACTGGTATGGGGACTGGCCTTTCCTGAGGCCACCAGAGCGGGTCCCTGAGGTCCCCGTCGTAACTCGAGAAGACCTGCCGCAACTCGAGAAAATCCAGGAGGTTCTCCCCTCCAGGCGAGATGAGGCCCATTTCTGCTGAGGCGTCTCGAGGCGGATCACACCTCACCTCTGGAACTTCGAAAGGCTCCTTCACACCCCTGCAAATCAAGAAGTTCCCCAACATACCCGTCTCCACTCGAGATGAATCACGAGGGTATCGCCCACATCCAGAGGAGCCCCGTTTCCGCCTCGTAGCTCGAGATGAGGGATCCTTTCCCTGCTTCTTCGGGAAAGAGTTCCCGGCGTTCCCGTCGCATCTCAAGAGGAGGCCCTCTCAACAGGAACGGCGAGAGGAACTCCAGGGTCGTGCCACCATTCCAAGAGTCCCCCAGATGTCTCAGTCCATTCCAGAGGAACCTCTTTTCCCTTCACCGGCTCATCTTTCACGCCGAGGATCGACTCACACCTAGGTGGCACGTGGCACAGCCCTGTGGGAAAACCTCGTGTGTAAGCCTCGATCGAAAGCCTCGAGGGAAAGCCACAGATCCCTTGATCCACGTGACAGGAAGCGTGACCCTACTGCTGCAGCTTCGGAGGAAAGCGCACGTGCATGCCCCCACTCGCGACGAGGCCTGACACCCCTGGGGAGACTCAGAAGCACCCCAAGATCCATGGCAACACTGGAGAGGAATCCTCAGGTTCTGGCCCCGACTCCACACAAGGTCTTAGCCCCCAGCATGGACGGGAGAGGAATCCCGAGATGGCCCCTAGCAACTCGCATGGCGACTGGCCTTTCCTGAGGCCACCAGAGCGGGTCCCTGAGGTCCCCGTCGTAACTCGAGAAGACCTGCCGCAATTCCAGAAAATCCAGGAGTTTCTCCCCTCCTGACGAGATGAGGCCCATTTCCGCTGAGGCGTCTCGAGGCTGATCACACCTCACCTCTGGACCTTCGAAAGGGTCTTTCACACCCTTGGTGCAAATCAAGAAGTTCCCTGACACACCCGTCTCCACTCGAGAGGAATCACGAGGGTCCCGCCCACATCCAGAGGAGCCCCGTTTCCGCCTCGTAGCTCGAGATGAGGCATCCTTTCCCTGCTTCGTCGGGAAAGAGTTCCCGGCGTTCCCGTCGCATCTCAAGAGGAGGCCCTCTCAACAGGAACGGCGAGAGGAACTCCAGGGTCGTGCCACCTTTCGAAGAGTCCCCCAGATGTCTCAGTCCATTCCAGAGGAAACTCTTTTCCATTCACCGGCTCGTCTTTCACGCCGAGGATCGACTCACACCAAGGTGGCATGTGGCACAGTCCTGTGGGATAGCCTCGTGGGAAAGCTTCGAGGGACAGCCTCGAGGGAAAGCCACAGATCCCTTGATCCACGTGACAGGAAGCGTGACACTACTGCTGCAGCTCGGGAGGAAAGCGCACGTGCATGCCCCCACTCGAGACGAGGCCTGACTCCCCTGGGGAGACTCAGAAGCACCCCAAGATCCATGGCAACACTGGAGAGGAATCCTCAGGTTCCGGCCCCGACTCCACACAAGGACTGAGGCCCCGGCATGGACGGGAGAGGAATCCCGAGAGGCCCCCTAGCAACTGGCATGGGGACTGGCCTTTCCTGAGGCCACCAGAGCGGGTCCCTGAGGTCCCCTTCGTAACTCGAGAAGACCTGCCGCAACTCGAGAAAATCCATGAGGTTCTCCCCTCCAGGCGAGATGAGGCCCATTTCTGCTGAGGCGTCTCGAGGCTGATCACTCTTCACCTCTGGAACTTCGAAAGGGACCTTCACACCCTTGGTGCAAATCAAGAAGTTCCCCGACATACCCGTCTCCACTCGAGAGGAATCACGAGGGTCCCGCCCACATCCAGAGGAGCCCCGTTTCCGCCTCGTAGCTCGAGATGAGGGATCCTTTCCCTGCTTCGTCGGGAAAGAGTTCCCGGCGTTCCCGTCGCATCTCAAGAGGAGGCCCTCTCAACAGGAACGGCGAGAGGAACTCCAAGGTCGTGCCACCATTCCAAGAGTCCCCCAGATGTCTCAGTCCATTCCAGAGGAACCTCTTTTCCCTTCACCGGCTCGTCTTTCACGCCGAGGATCGACTCACACCAGGGTGGAACGTGGCACAGCACTGTGGGAGAGCCTCGTGGGAAAGCCTCGAGGGACAGCCTCGAGGGAAAGCCACAGATCCCTTGATCCACGTGACAGGAAGCGTGACACTACTGCTGCAGCTCGGGAGGAAAGCGCACGTGCATGCCCCCACTCGAGACGAGGCCTGACTTCCCTGGGGAGACTCAGAAGCACCCCAAGATCCATGGCAACACTGGAGAGGAATCCTCAGTTTCTGGCCCCGACTCCACACAAGGACTGAGTCCCCGGCATGGACGGGAGAGTAATCCAGAGAGGTCCCCTAGCAACTGGCATGGGGACTGGCCTTTCCTGAGGCCACCAGAGCGGATCCCTGAGGTCCCCGTCGTAACTCGAGAAGACCTGCCGCAACTCGAGAAAATCCAGGAGGTTCTCCCCTCCAGGCGAGATGAGGCCCATTTCTGCTGAGGCGTCTCGAGGCGGATCACACCTCACCTCTGGAACTTCGAAAGGCTCCTTCACACCCCTGCAAATCAAGAAGATCCCCGACATACCCGTCTCCACTCGAGAGGAATCACGAGGGTCCCGCCCACATCCAGAGGAGCCCCGTTTCCGCCTCGTAGCTCGAGATGAGGGATCCTTTCCCTGCTTCGTTGGGAAAGAGTTCCCGGCGTTCCCGTCGCATCTCAAGAGGAGGCCCTCTCAACAGGAACGGCGAGAGGAACTCCAGGGTCGTGCCACCATTCCAAGAGTCCCCCAGATGTCTCAGTCCATTCCAGAGGAACCTCTTTTCCCTTCACCGGCTCATCTTTCACGCCGAGAATCGACTCACACCAAGGTGGCACGTGGCACAGCCCTGTGGGAAAGCCTCGTGGGAAAGCCTCGAGGGACAGCCTCGAGGGAAAGCCACAGATCCATTGATCCACGTGACAGGAAGCGTGACACTACTGCTGCAGCTCGGGAGGAAAGCGCACGTGCATGCCCCCACACGAGACGAGGCCTGACTCCCCTGGGGAGACTCAGAAGCACCCCAAGATCCATGGCAACACTGGAGAGGAATCCTCAGGTTCCGGCCCCGACTCCACACAAGGACTGAGTCCCCGGCATGGACGGGAGAGGAATCCCGAGAGGTCCCCTAGCAACTGGTATGGGGACTGGCCTTTCCTGAGGCCACCAGAGCGGGTCCCTGAGGTCCCCGTCGTAACTCGAGAAGACCTGCCGCAACTCGAGAAAATCCAGGAGGTTCTCCCCTCCAGGCGAGATGAGGCCCATTTCTGCTGAGGCGTCTCGAGGCGGATCACACCTCACCTCTGGAACTTCGAAAGGCTCCTTCACACCCCTGCAAATCAAGAAGTTCCCCAACATACCCGTCTCCACTCGAGATGAATCACGAGGGTATCGCCCACATCCAGAGGAGCCCCGTTTCCGCCTCGTAGCTCGAGATGAGGGATCCTTTCCCTGCTTCTTCGGGAAAGAGTTCCCGGCGTTCCCGTCGCATCTCAAGAGGAGGCCCTCTCAACAGGAACGGCGAGAGGAACTCCACGGTCGTACCACCATTCCAAGAGTCCCCCAGATGTCTCAGTCCATTCCAGAGGAACCTCTTTTCCCTTCACCGGCTCATCTTTCACGCCGAGGATCGACTCACACCTAGGTGGCACGTAGCACAGCCCTGTGGGAAAACCTCGTGTGTAAGCCTCGATCGAAAGCCTCGAGGGAAAGCCACAGATCCCTTGATCCACGTGACAGGAAGCGTGACCCTACTGCTGCAGCTTCGGAGGAAAGCGCACGTGCATGCCCCCACTCGCGACGAGGCCTGACTCCCCTGGGGAGACTCAGAAGCACCCCAAGATCCATGGCAACACTGGAGAGGAATCCTCAGGTTCTGGCCCCGACTCCACACAAGGTCTTAGCCCCCAGCATGGACGGGAGAGGAATCCCGAGATGGCCCCTAGCAACTCGCATGGCGACTGGCCTTTCCTGAGGCCACCAGAGCGGGTCCCTGAGGTCCCCGTCGTAACTCGAGAAGACCTGCCGCAATTCCAGAAAATCCAGGAGTTTCTCCCCTCCTGACGAGATGAGGCCCATTTCCGCTGAGGCGTCTCGAGGCTGATCACACCTCACCTCTGGACCTTCGAAAGGGTCTTTCACACCCTTGGTGCAAATCAAGAAGTTCCCTGACACACCCGTCTCCACTCGAGAGGAATCACGAGGGTCCCGCCCACATCCAGAGGAGCCCCGTTTCCGCCTCGTAGCTCGAGATGAGGCATCCTTTCCCTGCTTCGTCGGGAAAGAGTTCCCGGCGTTCCCGTCGCATCTCAAGAGGAGGCCCTCTCAACAGGAACGGCGAGAGGAACTCCAGGGTCGTGCCACCTTTCGAAGAGTTCCCCAGATGTCTCAGTCCATTCCAGAGGAAACTCTTTTCCATTTACCGGCTCGTCTTTCACGCCGAGGATCGACTCACACCAAGGTGGCATGTGGCACAGTCCTGTGGGATAGCCTCGTGGGAAAGCTTCGAGGGACAGCCTCGAGGGAAAGCCACAGATCCCTTGATCCACGTGACAGGAAGCGTGACACTACTGCTGTAGCTCGGGAGGAAAGCGCACGTGCATGCCCCCACTCGAGACGAGGCCTGACTCCCCTGGGGAGACTCAGAAGCACCCCAAGATCCATGGCAACACTGGAGAGGAATCCTCAGGTTCCGGCCCCGACTCCACACAAGGACTGAGGCCCCGGCATGGACGGGAGAGGAATCCCGAGAGGCCCCCTAGCAACTGGCATGGGGACTGGCCTTTCCTGAGGCCACCAGAGCGGGTCCCTGAGGTCCCCTTCGTAACTCGAGAAGACCTGCCGCAACTCGAGAAAATCCATGAGGTTCTCCCCTCCAGGCGAGATGAGGCCCATTTCTGCTGAGGCGTCTCGAGGCTGATCACACTTCACCTCTGGAACTTCGAAAGGGACCTTCACACCCTTGGTGCAAATCAAGAAGTTCCCCGACATACCCGTCTCCACTCGAGAGGAATCACGAGGGTCCCGCCCACATCCAGAGGAGCCCCGTTTCCGCCTCGTAGCTCGAGATGAGGGATCCTTTCCCTGCTTCGTCGGGAAAGAGTTCCCGGCGTTCCCGTCGCATCTCAAGAGGAGGCCCTCTCAACAGGAACGGCGAGAGGAACTCCAAGGTCGTGCCACCATTCCAAGAGTCCCCCAGATGTCTCAGTCCATTCCAGAGGAACCTCTTTTCCCTTCACCGGCTCGTCTTTCACGCCGAGGATCGACTCACACCAGGGTGGAACGTGGCACAGCACTGTGGGAGAGCCTCGTGGGAAAGCCTCGAGGGACAGCCTCGAGGGAAAGCCACAGATCCCTTGATCCACGTGACAGGAAGCGTGACACTACTGCTGCAGCTCGGGAGGAAAGCGCACGTGCATGCCCCCACTCGAGACGAGGCCTGACTTCCCTGGGGAGACTCAGAAGCACCCCAAGATCCATGGCAACACTGGAGAGGAATCCTCAGTTTCTGGCCCCGACTCCACACAAGGACTGAGTCCCCGGCATGGACGGGAGAGTAATCCAGAGAGGTCCCCTAGCAACTGGCATGGGGACTGGCCTTTCCTGAGGCCACCAGAGCGGATCCCTGAGGTCCCCGTCGTAACTCGAGAAGACCTGCCGCAACTCGAGAAAATCCAGGAGGTTCTCCCCTCCAGGCGAGATGAGGCCCATTTCTGCTGAGGCGTCTCGAGGCGGATCACACCTCACCTCTGGAACTTCGAAAGGCTCCTTCACACCCCTGCAAATCAAGAAGATCCCCGACATACCCGTCTCCACTCGAGAGGAATCACGAGGGTCCCGCCCACATCCAGAGGAGCCCCGTTTGTGCCTCGTAGCTCGAGATGAGGGATAATTTCCCTGCTTCGTTGGGAAAGAGTTCCCGGCGTTCCCATCGCATCTCAAGAGGAGGCCCTCTCAACAGGAAAGGCGAGAGGAACTCCAGGGTCCTGCCACCATTCCAAGAGTCCCCCAGATGTCTCAGTCCTTTCCAGAGGAAACTCTTTTCCCTTCACCGGCTCGTCTTTCACGCCGAGGATCGACTCACACCAAGGTGGCACGTGGCACAGCCCTGTGGGAAAGCCTCGTGGGACAGCCTCGAGGGACAGCCTCAAGGGAAAGCCACAGATTCCTTGATCCACGTGACAGGAAGCGTGACACTACTGCTGCAGCTCGGGAGGAAAGCGCACGTGCATGCCCCCACTCGGGACGAGGCCTGACTCCCCTGGGGAGACTCAGAAGCACCCCAAGATCCATGGCAACACTGGAGAGGAATCCTCAGGTTCCGGCCCCGACTCCACACAGGGTATTAGGCCACGGCATGGACGGGAGAGGAATCCCAAGAGGTCCCCTAGCAACTGGCATGGGGACTGGCCTTTCCTGAGGCCACCAGAGCGGGTCCCTGAGGTCCCCGACGTAACTCGAGAAGACCTGCCGCAACTCGAGAAAATCCATGAGGTTCTCCCCTCCAGGCGAGATGAGGCCCATTTCTGCTGAGGCGTCTCGAGGCTGATCACACCTCACCTCTGGAACTTCGAAAGGGTCCTTCACACCCCTGGTGCAAATCAAGAAGTTCCCCGACATACCCGTCTCCACTCGAGAGGAATCACGAGGGTCCCGCCCACATCCAGAGGAGCCCCGTTTCGGCCTCGTAGCTCGAGATGAGGGATCCTTTCCCTGCTTCGTCGGGAAAGAGTTCCCGGCGTTCCCGTCGCATCTCAAGAGGAGGCCCTCTCAACAGGAACGGCGAGAGGAACTCCAGGGTCGTGCCACCTTTCCAAGAGTCCCCCAGATGTCTCAGTCCATTCCAGAGGAAACTCTTTTCTCTTCACCGGCTCGTCTTTCACGCCGAGGATCGACTCACACCAAGGTGGCACGTGGCACAGCCCTGTGGGAAAGCCTCGTGGGAAAGCCTCGAGGGACAGCCTCGAGGGAAAGCCACAGATCCATTGATCCACGTGACAGGAAGCGTGACACTACTGCTGCAGCTCGGGAGGAAAGCGCACGTGCATGCCCCCACACGAGACGAGGCCTGACTCCCCTGGGGAGACTCAGAAGCACCCCAAGATCCATGGCAACACTGGAGAGGAATCCTCAGGTTCCGGCCCCGACTCCACACAAGGACTGAGTCCCCGGCATGGACGGGAGAGGAATCCCGAGAGGTCCCCTAGCAACTGGTATGGGGACTGGCCTTTCCTGAGGCCACCAGAGCGGGTCCCTGAGGTCCCCGTCGTAACTCGAGAAGACCTGCCGCAACTCGAGAAAATCCAGGAGGTTCTCCCCTCCAGGCGAGATGAGGCCCATTTCTGCTGAGGCGTCTCGAGGCGGATCACACCTCACCTCTGGAACTTCGAAAGGCTCCTTCACACCCCTGCAAATCAAGAAGTTCCCCAACATACCCGTCTCCACTCGAGATGAATCACGAGGGTATCGCCCACATCCAGAGGAGCCCCGTTTCCGCCTCGTAGCTCGAGATGAGGGATCCTTTCCCTGCTTCTTCGGGAAAGAGTTCCCGGCGTTCCCGTCGCATCTCAAGAGGAGGCCCTCTCAACAGGAACGGCGAGAGGAACTCCACGGTCGTACCACCATTCCAAGAGTCCCCCAGATGTCTCAGTCCATTCCAGAGGAACCTCTTTTCCCTTCACCGGCTCATCTTTCACGCCGAGGATCGACTCACACCTAGGTGGCACGTAGCACAGCCCTGTGGGAAAACCTCGTGTGTAAGCCTCGATCGAAAGCCTCGAGGGAAAGCCACAGATCCCTTGATCCACGTGACAGGAAGCGTGACCCTACTGCTGCAGCTTCGGAGGAAAGCGCACGTGCATGCCCCCACTCGCGACGAGGCCTGACTCCCCTGGGGAGACTCAGAAGCACCCCAAGATCCATGGCAACACTGGAGAGGAATCCTCAGGTTCTGGCCCCGACTCCACACAAGGTCTTAGCCCCCAGCATGGACGGGAGAGGAATCCCGAGATGGCCCCTAGCAACTCGCATGGCGACTGGCCTTTCCTGAGGCCACCAGAGCGGGTCCCTGAGGTCCCCGTCGTAACTCGAGAAGACCTGCCGCAATTCCAGAAAATCCAGGAGTTTCTCCCCTCCTGACGAGATGAGGCCCATTTCCGCTGAGGCGTCTCGAGGCTGATCACACCTCACCTCTGGACCTTCGAAAGGGTCTTTCACACCCTTGGTGCAAATCAAGAAGTTCCCTGACACACCCGTCTCCACTCGAGAGGAATCACGAGGGTCCCGCCCACATCCAGAGGAGCCCCGTTTCCGCCTCGTAGCTCGAGATGAGGCATCCTTTCCCTGCTTCGTCGGGAAAGAGTTCCCGGCGTTCCCGTCGCATCTCAAGAGGAGGCCCTCTCAACAGGAACGGCGAGAGGAACTCCAGGGTCGTGCCACCTTTCGAAGAGTTCCCCAGATGTCTCAGTCCATTCCAGAGGAAACTCTTTTCCATTTACCGGCTCGTCTTTCACGCCGAGGATCGACTCACACCAAGGTGGCATGTGGCACAGTCCTGTGGGATAGCCTCGTGGGAAAGCTTCGAGGGACAGCCTCGAGGGAAAGCCACAGATCCCTTGATCCACGTGAGAGGAAGCGTGACACTACTGCTGTAGCTCGGGAGGAAAGCGCACGTGCATGCCCCCACTCGAGACGAGGCCTGACTCCCCTGGGGAGACTCAGAAGCACCCCAAGATCCATGGCAACACTGGAGAGGAATCCTCAGGTTCCGGCCCCGACTCCACACAAGGACTGAGGCCCCGGCATGGACGGGAGAGGAATCCCGAGAGGCCCCCTAGCAACTGGCATGGGGACTGGCCTTTCCTGAGGCCACCAGAGCGGGTCCCTGAGGTCCCCTTCGTAACTCGAGAAGACCTGCCGCAACTCGAGAAAATCCATGAGGTTCTCCCCTCCAGGCGAGATGAGGCCCATTTCTGCTGAGGCGTCTCGAGGCTGATCACACTTCACCTCTGGAACTTCGAAAGGGACCTTCACACCCTTGGTGCAAATCAAGAAGTTCCCCGACATACCCGTCTCCACTCGAGAGGAATCACGAGGGTCCCGCCCACATCCAGAGGAGCCCCGTTTCCGCCTCGTAGCTCGAGATGAGGGATCCTTTCCCTGCTTCGTCGGGAAAGAGTTCCCGGCGTTCCCGTCGCATCTCAAGAGGAGGCCCTCTCAACAGGAACGGCGAGAGGAACTCCAAGGTCGTGCCACCATTCCAAGAGTCCCCCAGATGTCTCAGTCCATTCCAGAGGAACCTCTTTTCCCTTCACCGGCTCGTCTTTCACGCCGAGGATCGACTCACACCAGGGTGGAACGTGGCACAGCACTGTGGGAGAGCCTCGTGGGAAAGCCTCGAGGGACAGCCTCGAGGGAAAGCCACAGATCCCTTGATCCACGTGACAGGAAGCGTGACACTACTGCTGCAGCTCGGGAGGAAAGCGCACGTGCATGCCCCCACTCGAGACGAGGCCTGACTTCCCTGGGGAGACTCAGAAGCACCCCAAGATCCATGGCAACACTGGAGAGGAATCCTCAGTTTCTGGCCCCGACTCCACACAAGGACTGAGTCCCCGGCATGGACGGGAGAGTAATCCAGAGAGGTCCCCTAGCAACTGGCATGGGGACTGGCCTTTCCTGAGGCCACTAGAGCGGATCCCTGAGGTCCCCGTCGTAACTCGAGAAGACCTGCCGCAACTCGAGAAAATCCAGGAGGTTCTCCCCTCCAGGCGAGATGAGGCCCATTTCTGCTGAGGCGTCTCGAGGCGGATCACACCTCACCTCTGGAACTTCGAAAGGCTCCTTCACACCCCTGCAAATCAAGAAGATCCCCGACATACCCGTCTCCACTCGAGAGGAATCACGAGGGTCCCGCCCACATCCAGAGGAGCCCCGTTTGTGCCTCGTAGCTCGAGATGAGGGATAATTTCCCTGCTTCGTTGGGAAAGAGTTCCCGGCGTTCCCATCGCATCTCAAGAGGAGGCCCTCTCAACAGGAAAGGCGAGAGGAACTCCAGGGTCCTGCCACCATTCCAAGAGTCCCCCAGATGTCTCAGTCCTTTCCAGAGGAAACTCTTTTCCCTTCACCGGCTCGTCTTTCACGCCGAGGATCGACTCACACCAAGGTGGCACGTGGCACAGCCCTGTGGGAAAGCCTCGTGGGACAGCCTCGAGGGACAGCCTCAAGGGAAAGCCACAGATTCCTTGATCCACGTGACAGGAAGCGTGACACTACTGCTGCAGCTCGGGAGGAAAGCGCACGTGCATGCCCCCACTCGGGACGAGGCCTGACTCCCCTGGGGAGACTCAGAAGCACCCCAAGATCCATGGCAACACTGGAGAGGAATCCTCAGGTTCCGGCCCCGACTCCACACAGGGTATTAGGCCACGGCATGGACGGGAGAGGAATCCCAAGAGGTCCCCTAGCAACTGGCATGGGGACTGGCCTTTCCTGAGGCCACCAGAGCGGGTCCCTGAGGTCCCCGACGTAACTCGAGAAGACCTGCCGCAACTCGAGAAAATCCATGAGGTTCTCCCCTCCAGGCGAGATGAGGCCCATTTCTGCTGAGGCGTCTCGAGGCTGATCACACCTCACCTCTGGAACTTCGAAAGGGTCCTTCACACCCCTGGTGCAAATCAAGAAGTTCCCCGACATACCCGTCTCCACTCGAGAGGAATCACGAGGGTCCCGCCCACATCCAGAGGAGCCCCGTTTCGGCCTCGTAGCTCGAGATGAGGGATCCTTTCCCTGCTTCGTCGGGAAAGAGTTCCCGGCGTTCCCGTCGCATCTCAAGAGGAGGCCCTCTCAACAGGAACGGCGAGAGGAACTCCAGGGTCGTGCCACCTTTCCAAGAGTCCCCCAGATGTCTCAGTCCATTCCAGAGGAAACTCTTTTCTCTTCACCGGCTCGTCTTTCACGCCGAGGATCGACTCACACCAAGGTGGCACGTGGCACAGCCCTGTGGGAAAGCCTCGTGGGAAAGCCTCGAGGGACAGCCTCGAGGGAAAGCCACAGATCCCTTGATCCACGTGACAGGAAGCGTGACACTACTGCTGCAGCTCGGGAGGAAAGCGCACGTGCATGCCCCCACTCGAGACGAGGCCTGACTCCCCTGGGGAGACTCAGAAGCACCCCAAGATCCATGGAAACACTGGAGAGGAATCCTCAGGTTCCGGCCCCGACTCCACACAAGGACTGAGGCCCCGGCATGGACGGGAGAGGAATCCCGAGAGGCCCCCTAGCAACTGGCATGGGGACTGGCCTTTCCTGAGGCCACCAGAGCGGGTCCCTGAGGTCCCCTTCGTAACTCGAAAAGACCTGCCACAACTCGAGAAAATCCAGGCGGTTCTCCCCTCCAGGCCAGATGAGGCCCATTTCTGCTGAGGCGTCTCGAGGCGGATCACACCTCACCTCTGGAACTTCGAAAGGCTCCTTCACACCCTTGGTGCAAATCAAGAAGTTCCCCGACATACCCGTCTCCACTCGAGAGGAATCACGAGGGTCCCGCCCACATCCAGAGGAGCCCCGTTTCCGCCTCGTAGCTCGAGATGAGGGATCCTTTCCCTGCTTCGTCGGGAAAGAGTTCCCGGCGTTCCCGTCGCATCTCAAGAGGAGGCCCTCTCAACAGGAACGGCGAGAGGAACTCCAGGGTCGTGCCACCATTCCAAGAGTCCCCCAGATGTCTCAGTCCTTTCCAGAGGAATCTCTTTTCCCTTCACCGGCTCGTCTTTCACGCCGAGGATCGACTCACACCAAGGTGGCACGTGGCACAGCCCTGTGGGAAAGCCTCGTGGGAAAGCCTCGAGGGACAGCCTCGAGGGAAAGCCACAGATCCCTTGATCCACGTGACAGGAAGCGTGACACTACTGCTGCAGCTCGGGAGGAAAGCGCACGTGCATGCCCCCACACGAGACGAGGCCTGACTCCCCTGGGGAGACTCAGAAGCACCCCAAGATCCATGGCAACACTGGAGAGGAATCCTCAGGTTCTGGCCCCGACTCCACACAAGGACTGAGTCCCCGGCATGGACGGGAGAGGAATCCCGAGAGGTCCCCTAGCAACTGGTATGGGGACTGGCCTTTCCTGAGGCCACCAGAGCGGGTCCCTGAGGTCCCCGTCGTAACTCAAGAAAACGTGCCGCAACTCGAGAAAATCCAGGAGGTTCTCCCCTCCAGGCGAGATGAGGCCCATTTCTGCTGAGGCGTCTCGAGGCTGATCACACCTCACCTCTGGAACTTCGAAAGGGTCCTTCACACCCTTGGTGCAAATCAAGAAGTTCCCCGACATACCCGTCTCCACTCGAGAGGAATCACGAGGGTCCCGCCCACATCCAGAGGAGCCCCGTTTCCGCCTCGTAGCTCGAGATGAGGGATCCTTTCCCTGCTTCGTTGGGAAAGAGTTCCCGGCGTTCCCGTCTCATCTCAAGAGGAGGCCCTCTCAACAGGAACGGCGAGAGGAACTCCAGGGTCGTGCCACCATTCCAAGAGTCCCCCAGATGTCTCAGTCCATTCCAGAGGAACCTCTTTTCCCTTCACCGGCTCATCTTTCACGCCGAGGATCGACTCACACCAAGGTGGCACGTGGCACAGCCCTGTGGGAAAACCTCGTGTGTAAGCCTCGATCGAAAGCCTCGAGGGAAAGCCACAGATCCCTTGATCCACGTGACAGGAAGCGTGGCCCTACTGCTGCAGCTTGGGAGGAAAGCGCACGTGCATGCCCCCACTCGCGACGAGGCCTGACTCCCCTGGGGAGACTCAGAAGCACCCCAAGATCCATGGCAACACTGGAGAGGAATCCTCAGGTTCCGGCCCCGACTCCACACAAGGACTGAGGCCCCGGCATGGACGGGAGAGGAATCCCGAGAGGCCCCCTAGCAACTGGCATGGGGACTGGCCTTTCCTGAGGCCACCAGAGCGGGTCCCTGAGGTCCCCTTCGTAACTCGAGAAGACCTGCCGCAACTCGAGAAAATCCATGAGGTTCTCCCCTCCAGGCGAGATGAGGCCCATTTCTGCTGAGGCGTCTCGAGGCTGATCACACCTCACCTCTGGAACTTCGAAAGGGACCTTCACACCCTTGGTGCAAATCAAGAAGTTCCCCGACATAGCCGTCTCCACTCGAGAGGAATCACGAGGGTCCCGCCCACATCCAGAGGAGCCCCGTTTCCGCCTCGTAGCTCGAGATGAGGGATCCTTTCCCTGCTTCGTCGGGAAAGAGTTCCCGGCGTTCCCGTCGCATCTCAAGAGGAGGCCCTCTCAACAGGAACGGCGAGAGGAACTCCAAGGTCGTGCCACCATTCCAAGAGTCCCCCAGATGTCTCAGTCCATTCCAGAGGAACCTCTTTTCCCTTCACCGGCTCGTCTTTCACGCCGAGGATCGACTCACACCAGGGTGGAACGTGGCACAGCACTGTGGGAGAGCCTCGTGGGAAAGCCTCGAGGGACAGCCTCGAGGGAAAGCCACAGATCCCTTGATCCACGTGACAGGAAGCGTGACACTACTGCTGCAGCTCGGGAGGAAAGCGCACGTGCATGCCCCCACTCGAGACGAGGCCTGACTTCCCTGGGGAGACTCAGAAGCACCCCAAGATCCATGGCAACACTGGAGAGGAATCCTCAGTTTCTGGCCCCGACTCCACACAAGGACTGAGTCCCCGGCATGGACGGGAGAGTAATCCAGAGAGGTCCCCTAGCAACTGGCATGGGGACTGGCCTTTCCTGAGGCCACAAGAGCGGATCCCTGAGGTCCCCGTCGTAACTCGAGAAGACCTGCCGCAACTCGAGAAAATCCAGGAGGTTCTCCCCTCCAGGCGAGATGAGGCCCATTTCTGCTGAGGCGTCTCGAGGCGGATCACACCTCACCTCTGGAACTTCGAAAGGCTCCTTCACACCCCTGCAAATCAAGAAGATCCCCGACATACCCGTCTCCACTCGAGAGGAATCACGAGGGTCCCGCCCACATCCAGAGGAGCCCCGTTTGCGCCTCGTAGCTCGAGATGAGGGATCCTTTCCCTGCTTCGTCGGGAAAGAGTTCCCGGCGTTCCCATTCCATCTCAAGAGGAGGCCCTCTCAACAGGAAAGGCGAGAGGAACTCCAGGGTCCTGCCACCATTCCAAGAGTCCCCCAGATGTCTCAGTCCTTTCCAGAGGAAACTCTTTTCCCTTCACCGGCTCGTCTTTCACGCCGAGGATCGACTCACACCAAGGTGGCACGTGGCACAGCCCTGTGGGAAAGCCTCGTGGGACAGCCTCGAGGGACAGCCTCAAGGGAAAGCCACAGATTCCTTGATCCACGTGACAGGAAGCGTGACACTACTGCTGCAGCTCGGGAGGAAAGAGCACGTGCATGCCCCCACTCGGGACGAGGCCTGACTCCCCTGGGGAGACTCAGAAGCACCCCAAGATCCATGGCAACACTGGAGAGGAATCCTCAGGTTCCGGCCCCGACTCCACACAGGGTATTAGGCCACGGCATGGACGGGAGAGGAATCCCGAGAGGTCCCCTAGCAACTGGCATGGGGACTGGCCTTTCCTGAGGCCACCAGAGCGGGTCCCTGAGGTCCCCGACGTAACTCGAGAAGACCTGCCGCAACTCGAGAAAATCCAGGAGGTCCTCCCCTCCAGGCAAGATGAGGCCCATTTCCGCTGAGGCGTCTCGAGGCTGATCACACCTCACCTCTGGAACTTCGAAAGGGTCCTTCACACCCCTGGTGCAAATCAAGAAGTTCCCCGACATACCCGTCTCCACTCGAGAGGAATCACGAGGGTCCCGCCCAAATCCAGAGGAGCCCCGTTTCCGCCTCGTAGCTCGAGATGAGGGATCCTTTCCCTGCTTCGTTGGGAAAGAGTTCCTGGCATTCCCATCGTATCTCAAGAGGAGGCCCTCTCAACAGCAACGGCGAGAGGAACTCCAGGGTCGTGCCAGCTTTCCAAGAGTCCCCCAGATGTCTCAGTCCATTCCAGAGGAAACTCTTTTCTCTTCACCGGCTCGTCTTTCACGCCGAGGATCGACTCACACCAAGGTGGCACGTGGCACAGCCCTGTGGGAAAGCCTCGTGGGAAAGCCTCGAGGGACAGCCTCGAGGGAAAGCCACAGATCCCTTGATCCACGTGACAGGAAGCGTGACACTACTGCTGCAGCTCGGGAGGAAAGCGCACGTGCATGCCCCCACTCGAGACGAGGCCTGACTCCCCTGGGGAGACTCAGAAGCACCCCAAGATCCATGGAAACACTGGAGAGGAATCCTCAGGTTCCGGCCCCAACTCCACACAAGGACTGAGGCCCCGGCATGGACGGGAGAGGAATCCCGAGAGGCCCCCTAGCAACTGGCATGGGGACTGGCCTTTCCTGAGGCCACCAGAGCGGGTCCCTGAGGTCCCCTTCATAACTCGAGAAGACCTGCCACAACTCGAGAAAATCCAGGAGGTTCTCCCCTCCAGGCGAGATGAGGCCCATTTCTGCTGAGGCATCTCGAGGCGGATCACACCTCACCTCTGGAACTTCGAAAGGCTCCTTCACACCCCAGCAAATCAAGAAGGTCCCCAACATACCCGTCTCCACTCGAGAGGAATCACGAGGGTCCCGCCCACATCCAGAGGAGCCCCGTTTGCGCCTCGTAGCTCGAGATGAGGGATCCTTTCCCTGCTTCGTTGGGAAAGAGTTCCCGGCGTTCCCGTCCCATCTCAAGAGGAGGCCCTCTCAACAGGAACGGCGAGAGGAACTCCAGGGTCGTACCACCTTTCCAAGAGTCCCCCAGATGTCTCAGTCCATTCCAGAGGAACCTCTTTTCCCTTCACCGGCTCATCTTTCAAGCCGAGGATCGACTCACACCAAGGTGGCACGTGGCACAGCCCTGTGGGAAAGCCTCGTGTGTAAGCCTCGATCGAAAGCCTCGAGGGAAAGCCACAGATCCCTTGATCCACGTGACAGGAAGCGTGACCCTACTGCTGCAGCTCGGGAAGAAAGCGCACGTGCATGCCCCCACTCGAGACGAGGCCTGACTCCCCTGCGGAGACTCAGAAGCACCCCAAGATCCATGGCAACACTGGAGAGGAATCCTCAGGTTCTGGCCCCGACTCCACACAAGATCTTAGGCCCCGGCATGGACGGGAGAGGAATCCCGAGATGGCCCCTAGCAACTCGCATGGTGACTGGCCTTTCGTGAGGCCACCAGAGCGGGTCCCTGAGGTCCCCGTCGTAACTCGAGAAGACCTGCCGCAACTCGAGAAAATCCAGGAGTTTCTCCCCTCCTGACGAGATGAGGCCCATTTCCGCTGAGGCGTCTCGAGGCTGATCACACCTCACCTCTGGAACTTCGAAAGGGTCCTTCACACCCTTGGTGCAAATCAAGAAGTTCCCCGACATAACCGTCTCCACTCGAGAGGAAACACGAGGGTCCCGCCCACATCCAGAGGAGCCCCGTTTCCGCCTCGTAGCTCGAGATGAGGGATCCTTTCCCTGCTTCGTCGGGAAAGCGTTCCTGGTGTTCCCGTCCCATCTCAAGAGGAGGCCCTCTCAACAGGAACGGCTAGAGGAACTCCTGGGTCGTGCCACCATTCCAAGAGTCCCCCAGATGTCTCAGTCCTTTCCAGAGGAATCTCTTTTCCCTTCACCGGCTCGTCTTTCACGCCGAGGATCGACTCACACCAAGGTGGCACGTGGCACAGCCCTGTGGGAAAGCCTCGTGGGAAAGCCTCGAGGGACAGCCTCGAGGGAAAGCCACAGATCCCTTGATCCACGTGACAGGAAGCGTGACACTACTGCTGCAGCTCGGGAGGAAAGCGCACGTGCATGCCCCCACACGAGACGAGGCCTGACTCCCCTGGGGAGACTCAGAAGCACCCCAAGATCCATGGCAACACTGGAGAGGAATCCTCAGGTTCCGGCCCCGACTCCACACAAGGACTGAGTCCCCGGCATGGACGGGAGAGGAATCCCGAGAGGTCCCCTAGCAACTGGTATGGGGACTGGCCTTTCCTGAGGCCACCAGAGCGGGTCCCTGAGGTCCCCGTCGTAACTCGAGAACACCTGCCGCAACTCGAGAAAATCCAGGAGGTTCTCCCCTCCAGGCGAGATGAGGCCCATTTCTGCTGAGGCGTCTCGAGGCTGATCACACCTCACCTCTGGAACTTCGAAAGGCTCCTTCACACCCCTGCAAATCAAGAAGTTCCCCAACATACCCGTCTCCACTCGAGATGAATCACGAGGGTATCGCCCACATCCAGAGGAGCCCCGTTTCCGCCTCGTAGCTCGAGATGAGGGATCCTTTCCCTGCTTCTTCGGGAAAGAGTTCCCGGCGTTCCCGTCGCATCTCAAGAGGAGGCCCTCTCAACAGGAACGGCGAGAGGAACTCCAGGGTCGTGCCACCATTCCACGAGTCCCCCAGATGTCTCAGTCCATTCCAGAGGAACCTCTTTTCCCTTCACTGGCTCATCTTTCACGCCGAGGATCGACTCACACCAAGGTGGCACGTGGCACAGCCCTGTGGGAAAACCTCGTGTGTAAGCCTCGATCGAAAGCCTCGAGGGAAAGCCACAGATCCCTTGATCCACGTGACAGGAAGCGTGACCCTACTGCTGCAGCTTGGGAGGAAAGCGCACGTGCATGCCCCCACTCGCGACGAGGCCTGACTCCCCTTCGGAGACTCAGAAGCACCCCAAGATCCATGGCAACACTGGAGAGGAATCCTCAGGTTCCGGGCCCGACTCCACACAAGGACTGAGGCCCCGGCATGGACGGGAGAGGAATCCCAAGAGGTCCCCTAGCAACTGCCATGGGGACTGGCCTTTCCTGAGGCCACCAGAGCGGGTCCCTGAGGTCCCCGTCGTAACTCGAGAAGACCTGCCGCAACTCGAGAAAATCCAGGAGGTTCTCCCCTCCAGGCGAGTTGAGGCCCATTTCCGATGAGGCGTCTCGAGGCTGATCACACCTCACCTCTGGAACTTCGAAAGGCTCCTTCACACCCTTGGTGCAAATCAAGAAGTTCCCCGACATACCCGTCTCCACTCGAGAGGAATCACGAGGGTCCCGCCCAAATCCAGAGGAGCCCCGTTTCCGCCTCGTAGCTCGAGATGAGGGATCCTTTCCCTGCTTCGTCGGGAAAGAGTTCCCGGCGTTCCCGTCGCATATCAAGAGGAGGACCTCTCAAAAGGAATGGCGAGAGGAACTCCAGGGTCGTGCCACCATTCCAAGAGTCCCCCAGATGTCTCAGTCCATTCCAGAGGAACCTCTTTTCCCTTCACCGGCTCGTCTTTCACGCCGAGGATCGACTCCCACCAAGGTGGCACGTGGCACAGCCCTGTGGGAAAGCCTCGTGGGAAAGCCTCGAGGGACAGCCTCGAGAGAAAGCCACAGATCCCTTGATCCACGTGACAGGAAGCGTGACACTACTGCTGCAGCTCGGGAGGAAAGCGCACGTGCATGCCCCCACTCGAGACGAGGCCTGACTCCCCTGGGGAGACTCAGAAGCACCCCAAGATCCATGGCAACATTGGAGAGGAATTCTCAGGTTCCGGCCCCGACTCCACACAAGGACTGAGGCCCCGGCATGGACGGGAGAGGAATCCCGAGAGGCCCCCTAGCAACTCGAATGGGGACTGGCCTTTCCTGAGGCCACCAGAGCGGGTCCCTGAGGTCCCCGTCCTAACTCGAGAAGAAATGCCACAACTCGAGAAAATCCGGGAGGTTCTCCCCTCCAGGCGAGATGAGGCCCATTTCCGTTGAGGCGTCTCGAGGCTGATCACACCTCACCTCTGGAAGTTGGAAAGGGTCCTTCACACCCTTGGTGCAAATCAAGAAGTTCCCCGACATACCCGTCTCCACTCGAGAGGAATCACGAGGGTCCCGCCCACATCCAGAGGAGCCCCGTTTCCGCCTCATAGCTCGAGATGAGGGATCCTTTCCCTGTTTCGTCGGGAAAGAGTTCCCGGCGTTCCCGTCGCATCTCAAGAGGAGGCCCTCTCAACAGGAACGGCGAGAGGAACTCCAGGGTCGTGCCACCATTCCAAGAGTCCCCCAGATGTCTCAGTCCATTCCAGAAGAACCTCTTTTCCCTTCACCGGCTCGTCTTTCACGCCGAGGATCGACTCACACCAAGGTGGCACGTGGCACAGCCCTGTGGGAAAGCCTCGTGGGAAAGCCTCGAGGGACAGCCTCGAGGGAAAGCCACAGATCCCTTGATCCACGCGACAGGAAGCGTGACACTAATGCTGCAGCTCGGGAGGAAAGCGCACGTGCATGCCCCCACTCGAGACGAGGCCTGACTCCCCTGGGGAGACTCAGAGCACCCCAAGATCCATTGCAACACTGGAGAGGAATCCTCAGGTTCTGGCCCCGACTCCACACAAGGACTGAATCCCCGGCATGGACGGGAGAGGAATCCCGAGAGGTCCCCTAGCAACTGGTATGGGGACTGGCCTTTCCTGAGGCCACCAGAGCGGGTCCCTGAGGTCCCCGTCGTAACTCGAGAAGACCTGCCGCAACTCGAGAAAATCCAGGAGGTTCTCCCCTCCAGGCGAGATGAGGCCCATTTCTGCTGAGGCATCTCGAGGCGGATCACACCTCACCTCTGGAACTTCGAAAGGCTCCTTCACACCCCAGCAAATCAAGAAGGTCCCCAACATACCCGTCTCCACTCGAGAGGAATCACGAGGGTCCCGCCCACATCCAGAGGAGCCCCGTTTGCGCCTCGCAGCTCGAGATGAGGGATCCTTTCCCTGCTTCGTTGGGAAAGAGTTCCCGGCGTTCCCGTCCCATCTCAAGAGGAGGCCCTCTCAACAGGAACGGCGAGAGGAACTCCAGGGTCGTACCACCTTTCCAAGAGTCCCCCAGATGTCTCAGTCCATTCCAGAGGAACCTCTTTTCCCTTCACCGGCTCATCTTTCACGCCGAGGATCGACTCACACCAAGGTGGCACGTGGCACAGCCCTGTGGGAAAGCCTCGTGTGTAAGCCTCGATCGAAAGCCTCGAGGGAAAGCCACAGATCCCTTGATCCACGTGACAGGAAGCGTGACCCTACTGCTGCAGCTCGGGAAGAAAGCGCACGTGCATGCCCCCACTCGAGACGAGGCCTGACTCCCCTGCGGAGACTCAGAAGCACCCCAAGATCCATGGCAACACTGGAGAGGAATCCTCAGGTTCTGGCCCCGACTCCACACAAGATCTTAGGCCCCGGCATGGACGGGAGAGGAATCCCGAGATGGCCCCTAGCAACTCGCATGGTGACTGGCCTTTCGTGAGGCCACCAGAGCGGGTCCCTGAGGTCCCCGTCGTAACTCGAGAAGACCTGCCGCAACTCGAGAAAATCCAGGAGTTTCTCCCCTCCTGACGAGATGAGGCCCATTTCCGCTGAGGCGTCTCGAGGCTGATCACACCTCACCTCTGGAACTTCGAAAGGCTCCTTCACACCCTTGGTGCAAATCAAGAAGTTCCCCGACATACCCGTCTCCACTCGAGAGGAATCACGAGGGTCCCGCCCAAATCCAGAGGAGCCCCGTTTCCGCCTCGTAGCTCGAGATGAGGGATCCATTCCCTGCTTCGTCGGGAAAGAGTTCCCGGCCTTCACGTCGCATATCAAGAGGAGGACCTCTCAAAAGGAATGGCGAGAGGAACTCCAGGGTCGTGCCTCCATTCCAAGAGTCCCCCAGATGTCTCAGTCCATTCCAGAGGAACCTCTTTTCCCTTCACCGGCTCGTCTTTCACGCCGAGGATCGACTCCCACCAAGGTGGCACGTGGCACAGCCCTGTGGGAAATCCTCGTGGGAAAGCCTCGAGGGACAGCCTCGAGAGAAAGCCACAGATCCCTTGATCCACGTGACAGGAAGCGTGACACTACTGCTGCAGCTCGGGAGGAAAGCGCACGTGCATGCCCCCACTCGAGACGAGGCCTGACTCCCCTGGGGAGACTCAGAAGCACCCCAAGATCCATGGCAACACTGGAGAGGAATTCTCAGGTTCCCGCCCCGATTCCACACAAGGACTGAGGCCCCGGCATGGACGGGAGAGGAATCCCGAGAGGCCCCCTAGCAACTCGAATGGGGACTGGCCTTTCCTGAGGCCACCAGAGCGGGTCCCTGAGGTCCCCGTCCTAACTCGAGAAGACCTGCCACAACTCGAGAAAATCCGGGAGGTTCTCCCCTCCAGGCGAGATGAGGCCCATTTCCGTTGAGGCGTCTCGAGGCTGATCACACCTCACCTCTGGAAGTTGGAAAGGGTCCTTCACACCCTTGGTGCAAATCAAGAAGTTCCCCGACATACCCGTCTCCACTCGAGAGGAATCACGAGGGTCCCGCCCACATCCAGAGGAGCCCCGTTTCCGCCTCATAGCTCGAGATGAGGGATCCTTTCCCTGTTTCGTCGGGAAAGAGTTCCCGGCGTTCCCGTCGCATCTCAAGAGGAGGCCCTCTCAACAGGAACGGCGAGAGGAACTCCAGGGTCGTGCCACCATTCCAAGAGTCCCCCAGATGTCTCAGTCCATTCCAGAGGAACCTCTTTTCCCTTCACCGGCTCGTCTTTCACGCCGAGGATCGACTCACACCAAGGTGGCACGTGGCACAGCCCTGTGGGAAAGCCTCGTGGGAAAGCCTCGAGGGACAGCCTCGAGGGAAAGCCACAGATCCCTTGATCCACGTGACAGGAAGCGTGACACTAATGCTGCAGCTCGGGAGGAAAGCGCACGTGCATGCCCCCACTCGAGACGAGGCCTGACTCCCCTGGGGAGACTCAGAAGCACCCCAAGATCCATGGCAACACTGGAGAGGAATCCTCAGGTTCCAGCCCCGACTCCACACAAGGACTGAGGCCCCGGCATGGACGGGAGAGGAATCCCGAGAGGTCCCCTAGCAACTGGCATGGGAACTGGCCTTTCCTGAGGCCACCAGAGCGGGTCCCTGAGGTCCCCGTCGTAACTCGAGAAGACCTGCCGCAACTCGAGAAAATCCAGGAGGTTCTCCCCTCCAGGCGAGATG
Organism: Budorcas taxicolor; assembly: GCF_023091745.1. Taxonomy (NCBI): domain Eukaryota; kingdom Metazoa; phylum Chordata; class Mammalia; order Artiodactyla; family Bovidae; genus Budorcas; species Budorcas taxicolor. Next base: position 28,488 of record NW_026291588.1, read on the forward strand.
AGGCCCATTTCCGATGAGGCGTCTCGAGGCTGATCACACCTCACCTCTGGAACTTCGAAAGGCTCTTTCACACCCTTGGTGCAAATCAAGAAGTTCCCCGACATACCCGTCTCCACTCGAGAGGAATCACGAGGGTCCCGCCCAAATCCAGAGGAGCCCCGTTTCCGCCTCGTAGCTCGAGATGAGGGATCCTTTCCCTGCTTCGTCGGGAAAGAGTTCCCGGCGTTCCCGTCGCATCTCAAGAGGAGGACCTCTCAAAAGGAATGGCGAGAGGAACTCCAGGGTCGTGCCACCATTCCAAGAGTCCCCCAGATGTCTCAGTCCATTCCAGAGGAACCTCTTTTCCCTTCACCGGCTCGTCTTTCACGCCGAGGATCGACTCACACCAAGGTGGCACGTGGCACAGCCCTGTGGGAAAGCCTCGTGGGAAAGCCTCGAGGGACAGCCTCGAGGGAAAGCCACAGATCCCTTGATCCACGTGACAGGAAGCGTGACACTACTGCTGCAGCTCGGGAGGAAAGCGCACGTGCATGCCCCCACTCGAGACGAGGCCTGACTCCCCTGGGGAGACTCAGAAGCACCCCAAGATCCATGGCAACACTGGAGAGGAATTCGCAGGTTCCGGCCCCGACTCCACACAAGGACTGAGTCCCCGGCATGGACGGGAGAGGAATCCCGAGTGGCCCCCCTAGCAACTCGCATGGGGACTGGCCTTTCCTGAGGCCACCAGAGCGGGTCCCTGAGGTCCCTTCGTAACTCGAGAAGACCTGCCACAACTCGAGAAAATCCAGGAGGTTCTCCCCTCCAGGCGAGATGAGGCCCATTTCTGCTGAGGCGTCTCGAGGCAGATCACACCTCACCTCTGGAACTTCGAAAGGCTCCTTCACACCCCTGCTGCAAATCAAGAAGTTCCCCGACATACCCGTCTCCACTCGAGAGGAATCACGAGGGTCCTGCCCACATCCAGAGGAGCCCCGTTTCGGACTCGTAGCTCGAGATGAGGGATCCTTTCCCTGCTTTTTCGGGAAAGAGTTCCCGGCGTTCCCGTCGCATCTCAAGAGGAGGCCCTCTCAATAGGAACGGCGAGAGGAACTCCAGGGTCGTGCCACATTTCCAAGAGTCCCCCAGATGTCTCAGTCCATTTCAGAGGAACCTCTTTTCCCTTCACCGGCTCGTCTTTCACGCCGCCGAGGATCGACTCACACCAAGGTGGCACGTGGCACAGCCCTGTGGGAAAGCCTCGTGGGAAAGCCTCGAGGGACAGCCTCGAGGGAAAGCCACAGATCCCTTGATCCACGTGACAGGAAGCGTGACACTACTGCTGCAGCTCGGGAGGAAAGCGCACGTGCATGCCCCCACTCGAGACGAGGCCTGACTCCCCTGGGGAGACTCAGAAGCACCCCAAGATCCATGGCAACAGTGGAGAGGAATCCTCAGGTTGCGGCCCCGACTCCACACAAGGACTGAGGCCCCGGCATGGACGGGAGAGTAATCCCGAGAGGTCCCCTAGCAACTCGCATGGGGACTGGCCTTTCCTGAGGCCACCAGAGCGGGTCCCTGAGGTCCCCGTCGTAACTCGAGAAGACCTGCCGCAACTCGAGAAAATCCAGGAGGTTCTCCCCTCAAGGCGAGATGAGGCCCATTTTCGCTGAGGCGTCTCGAGGCTGATCATACCTCACCTCTGGAATGTTGAAAGGCTCCTTCACAACATTGGTGCAAATCAAGAAGTTCCCCGACATACCCGTCTCCACTCGAGAGGAATCACGAGGGTACCGCCCAAATCCAGAGGAGCCCCGTTTCCGCCTCGTAGCTCGAGATGAGGGATCCTTTCCCTGCCTCGTCGGGAACGAGTTCCCGGCGTTCCCGTCGCATCTCAAGAGGAGGCCCTCTCAACAGGAACGGCGAGAGGAACTCCAGGGTCGTGCCACCATTCCAAGAGTCCCCCAGATGTCTCAGTCCATTCCAGAGGAACCTCTTTTCCCTTCACCGGCTCGTCTTTCACGCCGAGGATCGACTCACACCAAGGTGGCACGTGGCACAGCCCTGTGGGAAAGCCTCGTGGGAAAGCCTCGAGGGACAGCCTCGAGGGAAAGCCACAGATCCCTTGATCCACGTGACAGGAAGCGTGACACTAATGCTGCAGCTCGGGAGGAAAGCGCACGTGCATGCCCCCACTCGAGACGAGGCCTGACTCCCCTGGGGAGACTCAGAAGCACCCCAAGATCCATGGCAACACTGGAGAGGAATCCTCAGGTTCCAGCCCCGACTCCACACAAGGACTGAGGCCCCGGCATGGACGGGAGAGGAATCCCGAGAGGTCCCCTAGCAACTGGCATGGGAACTGGCCTTTCCTGAGGCCACCAGAGCGGGTCCCTGAGGTCCCCGTCGTAACTCGAGAAGACCTGCTGCAACTCGAGAAAATCCAGGAGGTTCTCCCCTCCAGGCGAGATGAGGCCCATTTCCGCTGAGGCGTCTCGAGGCTGATCACACCTCCCCTCTGGAACTTCGAAAGGGTCCCTCACACCCTTGGTGCAAATCAAGAAGTTCCCCGACATACCCGTCTCCACTCGAGAGGAATCACGAGGGTCCCGCCCACATCCAGAGGAGCCCCGTTTCAGCCTCGTAGCTTGAGATGAGGGATCCTTTCCCTGCTTCGTCGGGAAAGAGTTCCCGGCGTTCCCGTCGCATCTCAAGAGGAGGCCCTCTCAACAGGAACGGCGAGAGGAACTCCAGGGTCGTGCCACCATTCCAAGAGTCCCCCAGATGACTCAGTCCATTCCAGAGGAACCTCTTTTCCCTTCACCGGCTCGTCTTTCACGCCGAGGATCGACTCACACCAAGGTGGCACGTGGCACAGCCCTGTGGGAAAGCCTCGTGGGAAAGCCTCGAGGGACAGCCTCGAGGGAAAGCCACAGATCCCTTGATCCACGTGACAGGAAGCATGACACTACTGCTGCAGCTCGGGAGGAAAGCGCACGTGCATGCCCCCACTCGAGACGAGGCCTGACTCCCCTGGGGAGACTCAGAAGCACCCCAAGATCCATGGCAACACTGGAGAGGAATCCTCAGATTCCGGGCCCGACTCCACACAAGGACTGAGGCCCCGGCATGGACGGGAGAGGAATCCCAAGAGGTCCCCTAGCAACTTCCATGGGGACTGGCCTTTCCTGAGGCCACCAGAGCGGGTCCCTGAGGTCCCCGTCGTAACTCGAGAAGACCTGCCGCAACTCGAGAAAATCCAGGAGGTTCTCCCCTCCAGGCGAGATGAGGCCCATTTCCGATGAGACGTCTCGAGGCTGATCACACCTCACCTCTGGAACTTCGAAAGGCTCTTTCACACCCTTGGTGCAAATCAAGAAGTTCCCCGACATACCCGTCTCCACTCGAGAGGAATCACGAGGGTCCCGCCCAAATCCAGAGGAGCCCCGTTTCCGCCTCGTAGCTCGAGATGAGGGATCCTTTCCCTGCTTCGTCGGGAAAGAGTTCCCGGCATTCCCGTCGCATCTCAAGAGGAGGACCTCTCAAAAGGAATGGCGAGAGGAACTCCAGGGTCGTGCCACCATTCCAAGAGTCCCCCAGATGTCTCAGTCCATTCCAGAGGAACCTCTTTTCCCTTCACCGGCTCGTCTTTCACGCCGAGGATCGACTCACACCAAGGTGGCACGTGGCACAGCCCTGTGGGAAAGCCTCGTGGGAAAGCCTCGAGGGACAGCCTCGAGGGAAAGCCACAGATCCCTTGATCCACGTGACAGGAAGCGTGACACTACTGCTGCAGCTCGGGAGGAAAGCGCACGTGCATGCCCCCACTCGAGACGAGGCCTGACTCCCCTGGGGAGACTCAGAAGCACCCCAAGATCCATGGCAACACTGGAGAGGAATTCGCAGGTTCCGGCCCCGACTCCACACAAGGACTGAGTCCCCGGCATGGACGGGAGAGGAATCCCGAGTGGCCCCCTAGCAACTCGCATGGGGACTGGCCTTTCCTGAGGCCACCAGAGCGGGTCCCTGAGGTCCCTTCGTAACTCGAGAAGACCTGCCACAACTCGAGAAAATCCAGGAGGTTCTCCCCTCCAGGCGAGATGAGGCCCATTTCTGCTGAGGCGTCTCGAGGCAGATCACACCTCACCTCTGGAACTTCGAAAGGCTCCTTCACACCCCTGCTGCAAATCAAGAAGTTCCCCGACATAGCCGTCTCCACTCGAGAGGAATCACGAGGGTCCTGCCCACATCCAGAGGAGCCCCGTTTCGGACTCGTAGCTCGAGATGAGGGATCCTTTCCCTGCTTTTTCGGGAAAGAGTTCCCGGCGTTCCCGTCGCATCTCAAGAGGAGGCCCTCTCAATAGGAACGGCGAGAGGAACTCCAGGGTCGTGCCACATTTCCAAGAGTCCCCCAGATGTCTCAGTCCATTTCAGAGGAACCTCTTTTCCCTTCACCGGCTCGTCTTTCACGCCGCCGAGGATCGACTCACACCAAGGTGGCACGTGGCACAGCCCTGTGGGAAAGCCTCGTGGGAAAGCCTCGAGGGACAGCCTCGAGGGAAAGCCACAGATCCCTTGATCCACGTGACAGGAAGCGTGACACTACTGCTGCAGCTCGGGAGGAAAGCGCACGTGCATGCCCCCACTCGAGACGAGGCCTGACTCCCCTGGGGAGACTCAGAAGCACCCCAAGATCCATGGCAACAGTGGAGAGGAATCCTCAGGTTGCGGCCCCGACTCCACACAAGGACTGAGGCCCCGGCATGGACGGGAGAGTAATCCCGAGAGGTCCCCTAGCAACTCGCATGGGGACTGGCCTTTCCTGAGGCCACCAGAGCGGGTCCCTGAGGTCCCCGTCGTAACTCGAGAAGACCTGCCGCAACTCGAGAAAATCCAGGAGGTTCTCCCCTCAAGGCGAGATGAGGCCCATTTTCGCTGAGGCGTCTCGAGGCTGATCATACCTCACCTCTGGAATGTTGAAAGGCTCCTTCACAACATTGGTGCAAATCAAGAAGTTCCCCGACATACCCGTCTCCACTCGAGAGGAATCACGAGGGTCCCGCCCAAATCCAGAGGAGCCCCGTTTCCGCCTCGTAGCTCGAGATGAGGGATCCTTTCCCTGCCTCGTCGGGAACGAGTTCCCGGCGTTCCCGTCGCATCTCAAGAGGAGGTCCTCTCAACAGGAACGGCGAGAGGCACTCCAGGGTCGTGCCACCATTCCAAGAGTCCCCCAGATGTCTCAGTCCATTCCAGAGGAACCTCTTTTCCCTTCACCGGCTCGTCTTTCACGCCGAGGATCGACTCACACCAAGGTGGCACGTGGCACAGCCCTGTGGGAAAGCCTCGTGGGAAAGCCTCGAGTGACAGCCTCGAGGGAAAGCCACAGATCCCTTGATCCACGTGACAGGAAGCGTGACACTACTGCTGCAGCTCGGGAGGAAAGCGCACGTGCATGCCCCCACTCGAGACGAGGCCTGACTCCCCTGGGGAGACTCAGAAGCACCCCAATATGCATAGCAACACTGGAGAGGAAACCTCCGGTTCCGGCCCCGACTCCACACAAGGACTGAGGCCCCGGCATGGACGGGAGAGGAATCCCGAGAGGTCCCCTAGCAACTCGCATGGGGACTGGCCTTTCCTGAGGCCACCAGAGCGGGTCCCTGAGGTCCCCGTCGTAACTCGAGAAGACCTGCCGCAACTCGAGAAAATCAGGGAGGTTCTCCCCTCCAGGCGAGATGAGGCCCATTTCCGCTGAGGCGTCTCGTGGCTGATGACACCTCACCTCTGGAACTTCGAAAGGGTCCTTCACACCCCTGGTGCAAATCAAGAAGTTCCCCTACATACCCGTCTCCACTCGAGAGGAATCACGAGGGTCCCGCCCACATCCAGAGGAGCCCCGTTACCGCCTCGTACCTCGAGATGAGGGATCCTTTCCCTGCTTCGTCAGGAAAGAGTTCCCGGCATTCCCGTCGCCTCTCAAGAGGAGGCCCTCTCAACAGGAACGGCGAGAGGAACTCCAGGGTCGTGCCACCATTCCAAGAGTCCCCCAGATGTCTCAGTCCATTCCAGAGGAACCTCTTTTCCCTTCACCGGCTCGTCTTTCACGCCGAGGATCGACTCACACCAGGGTGGCATGTGGCACAGCACTGTGGGAAAGCCACGTGGGAAAGCCTCGAGGGACAGCCTCGAGGGAAAGCCACAGATCCCTTGATCCACGTGACAGGAAGCGTGACACTACTGCTGCAGCTCGGGAGGAAAGCGCACGTGCATGCCCCCACTCGAAACGAGACCTGACTCCCCTGGGGAGACTCAGAAGCACCCCAAGATCCATGGCAACACTGGAGAGGAATCCTCAGGTTCCGGGCCCGACTCCACACAACGACTGAGGCCCCGGCATGGACGGGAGAGGAATCCTGAGTGGCCCCCTAGCAACTCGCATGGGGACTGGCCTTTCCTGAGCCACCAGAGCGGGTCCCTGAGGTCCCCTTCGTAACTCGAGAAGACCTGCCGCAACTCGAGAAAATCCAGGAGGTTCTCCCCTCCAGGCGAGATGAGGCCCATTTCCGCTGAGGCGTCTCGAGGCTGATCACACCTCACCTCTGGAACTTCGAAAGGGTCCTTCACACCCTTGGTGCAAATCAAGAAGTTCCCCGACATAGCCGTCTCCACTCGAGAGGAATCACGAGGGTCCCGCCCACATCCAGAGGAGCCCCGTTTCCGCCTCGTAGCTCGAGATGAGGGATCCTTTCCCTGCTTCGTCGGGAAAGAGTTCCCGGCGTTCCCGTCGCATCTCAAGAGGAGGCCCTCTCAACAGGAATGGCGAGAGGAACTCCAGGGTCGTGCCACCATTCCAAGAGTCCCCCAGATGTCTCAGTCCATTCCAGAGGAACCTCTTTTCCCTTCACCGGCTCGTCTTTCACGCCGAGGATCGACTCACACCAAGGTGGCACGTGGCACAGCCCTGTGGGAAAGCCTCGTGGGAAAGCCTCGAGGGACAGCCTCGAGGGAAACCCACAGATCCCTTGATCCACGTGACAGGAAGCGTGACACTACTGCTGCAGCTCGGGAGGAAAGCGCACGTGCATGCCCCCACTCGAGACGAGGCCTGACTCCCCTGGGGAGACTCAGAAGCACCCCAAGATCCATGGCAACACTGGAGAGCAATCCTCAGGTTCTGGCCCCGACTCCTCACAAGGACTGAGGCCCCGGCATGGACGGGAGAGGAATCCCGAGAGGTCCCCTAGCAACTCGCATGCGGACTGGCCTTTCCTGAGGCCACCAGAGCGGGTCACTGAGGTCCCCGTTGTAACTCGAGAAGACCTGCCGCAACTGGAGAAAATCCAGGAGGTTCTCCCCTCCAGGCGAGATGAGGCCCATTTCCGCTGAGGCGTCTCGAGGCTGATCACACCTCACCTCTGGAACTTCGAAAGGGTCCTTCACACCCTTGGTGCAAATCAAGAAGTTCCCCGACCTAGCCGTCTCCACTCGAGAGAAATCACGAGGGTCCCGCCCACATCCAGAGGAGCCCCGTTTCCGCCTCGTAGCTCGAGATGAGGTATCCTTTCCCTGCTTCGTCGGGAAAGAGTTCCCGGCCTTCCCGTCGCATCTCAAGAGGAGGCCCTCTCTACAGGAACGGCGAGAGGAACTCCAGGGTCGTTCCACCATTCCAAGAGTCCCCCAGATGTCTCAGTCCATTTTAGAGGAACCTCTTTTCCCTTCACCGGCTCGTCTTTCACGCCGAGGATCGACTCACACCAAGGTGGCACGTGGCACAGCCCTGTGGGAAAGCCTCGTGGGAAAGCCTCGAGGGACAGCCTCGAGGGAAAGCCACAGATCCCTTGATCCACGTGACAGGAAGCGTGACACTACTGCTGCAGCTCGGGAGGAAAGCGCACGTGCATGCCCCCACTCGAGACGAGGCCTGACTCCCCTGGGGAGACTCAGAAGCACCCCAAGATCCATGGCAACACTGGAGAGCAATCCTCAGGTTCCGGCCCCGACTCCACACAAGCACTGAGGCCCCGGCATGGACGGGAGAGGAATCCCGAGAGGTCCCCTAGCAACTCGCATGGGGACTGGCCTTTCCTGAGGCCACCAGAGCGGGTCCCTGAGGTCCCCGTCGTATCTCGAGAAGACCTGCCGCAACTCGAGAAAATCCAGGAGGTTCTCCCCTCCAGGCGAGATGAGGCCCATTTCCGCTGAGGCGTCTCGAGGCTGATCACACCTCACCTCTGGAACTTCGAAAGGGTCCTTCACACCCTTGGTGCAAATCAAGAAGTTCCCCGACATAGCCGTCTCCACTCGAGAGGAATCACGAGGGTCCCGCCCACATCCAGAGGAGCCCCGTTTCCGCCTCGTAGCTCGAGATGAGGGATCCTTTCCCTGCTTCGTCGGGAAAGAGTTCCCGGCGTTCCCGTCGCATCTCAAGAGGAGGCCCTCTCAACAGGAATGGCGAGAGGAACTCCAGGGTCGTGCCACCATTGCAAGAGTCCCCCAGATGTCTCAGTCCATTCCAGAGGAACCTCTTTTCCCTTCACCGGCTCGTCTTTCACGCCGAGGATCGACTCACACCAAGGTGGCACGTGGCACAGCCCTGTGGGAAAGCCTCGTGGGAAAGCCTCGAGGGACAGCCTCGAGGGAAAGCCACAGATTCCTTGATCCACGTGACAGGAAGCGTGACACTACTGCTGCAGCTCGGGAGGAAAGCGCACGTGCATGCCCCCACTTGAGACGAGGCCTGACTCCACTGGGGAGACTCAGAAGCAACCCAAGATCCATGGCAACACTGGAGAGCAATCCTCAGGTTCCGGCCCCGACTCCACACAAGGACTGAGGCCCCGGCATGGACGGGAGAGGAATCCCGAGAGGTCCCCTAGCAACTCGCATGGGGACTGGCCTTTCCTGAGGCCACCAGAGCGGGTCACTGAGGTCCCCGTTGTAACACGAGATGACCTGCCGCAACTGGAGAAAATCCAGGAGGTTCTCCCCTCCAGGCGAGATGAGGCCCATTTCCGCTGAGGCGTCTCGAGGCTGATCACACCTCACCTCTGGAACTTCGAAAGGGTCCTTCACACCCTTGGTGCAAATCAAGAAGTTCCCCGACATAGCCGTCTCCACTCGAGAGAAATCACGAGGGTCCCGCCCACATCCAGAGGAGCCCCGTTTCCGCCTCGTAGCTCGAGATGAGGGATCCTTTCCCTGCTTCGTCGGGAAAGAGTTCCCGGCCTTCCCGTCGCATCTCAAGAGGAGGCCCTCTCTACAGGAACGGCGAGAGGAACTCCAGGGTCGTTCCACCATTCCAAGAGTCACCCAGATGTCTCAGTCCATTCCAGAGGAACCTCTTTTCCCTTCACCGGCTCGTCTTTCACGCCGAGGATCGACTCACACCAAGGTGGCACGTGGCACAGCCCTGTGGGAAAGCCTCGTGGGAAAGCCTCGAGGGACAGCCTCGAGGGAAAGCCACAGATCCCTTGATCCACGTGACAGGAAGCGTGACACTACTGCTGCAGCTCGGGAGGAAAGCGCACGTGCATGCCCCCACTTGAGACGAGGCCTGACTCCCCTGGGGAGACTCAGAAGCACCCAAGATCCATGGCAACACTGGAGAGCAATCCTCAGGTTCCGGCCCCGACTCCACACAAGGACTGAGGCCCCGGCATGGACGGGAGAGGAATCCCGAGAGGTCCCCTAGCAACTCGCATGGGGACTGGCCTTTCCTGAGGCCACCAGAGCGGGTCCCTGAGGTCCCCGTCGTATCTCGAGAAGACCTGCCGCAACTCGAGAAAATCCAGGAGGTTCTCCCCTCCAGGCGAGATGAGGCCCATATCCGCTGAGGCGTCTCGAGGCTGATCACACCTCACCTCTGGAACTTCGAAAGGGTCCTTCACACCCTTGGTGCAAATCAAGAAGTTCCCCGACATAGCCGTCTCCACTCGAGAGGAATCACGAGGGTCCCGCCCACATCCAGAGGAGCCCCGTTTCCGCCTCGTAGCTCGAGATGAGGGATCCTTTCCCTGCTTCGTCGGGAAAGAGTTCCCGGCCTTCCCGTCGCATCTCAAGAGGAGGCCCTCTCAACAGGAACGGCGAGAGGCACTCCAGGGTCGTGCCACCATTTCAAGAGTCCCCCAGATGTCTCAGTCCATTCTAGAGGAACCTCTTTTCCCTTCACCGGCTCGTCTTTCACGCCGAGGATCGACTCACACCAAGGTGGCACGTGGCACAGCCCTGTGGGAAAGCCTCGTGGGAAAGCCTCGAGGGACAGCCTCGAGGGAAAGCCACAGATCCCTTGATCCACGTTACAGGAAGCGTGACACTACTGCTGCAGCTCGGGAGGAAAGCGCACGTGCATGCCCCCACTCGAGACGAGGCCTGACTCCCCTGGGGAGACTCAGAAGCACCCCAAGATCCATGGCAACACTGGAGAGGAATCCTCAGGTTCCGGCCCCGACTCCACACAAGGACTGAGGCCCCGGCATGGACGGGAGAGGAATCCCGAGAGGTCCCCTAGCAACTCGCATGGGGACTGGCCTTTCCTGACGCCACCAGAGCGGGTCCCTGAGGTCTCCGTTGTAACTCGAGAAGACCTGCCGCAACTGGAGAAAATCCAGGAGGTTCTCCCCTCCAGGCGAGATGAGGCCAATTTCCGCTGAGGCGTCTCGAGGCTGATCACACCTCACCTCTGGAACTTCGAAAGGGTCCTTCACACCCTTGGTGCAAATCAAGAAGTTCCCCGACCTAGAGGTCTCCACTCGAGAGAAATCACGAGGGTCCCGCCCACATCCAGAGGAGCCCCGTTTCCGCCTCGTAGCTCGAGATGAGGGATCCTTTCCCTGCTTCGTCGGGAAAGAGTTCCCGGCCTTCCCGTCGCATCTCAAGAGGAGGCCCTCTCAACAGGAACGGCGAGAGGAACTCCAGGGTCGTGCCACCATTCCAAGAGTCCCCCAGATGTCTCAGTCCATTCCAGAGGAACCTTTTTTCCCTTCACCGGCTGGTCTTTCACGCCGAGGATCGACTCACACCAAGGTGGCACGTGGCACAGCCCTGTGGGAAAGCCTCGTGGGAAAGCCTCGAGGGACAGCCTCGAGGGAAAGCCACAGATCCCTTGATCCTCGTGACAGGAAGCGTGACACTACTGCTGCAGCTCGGGAGGAAAGCGCACGTGCATGCCCCCACTTGAGACGAGGCCTGACTCCACTGGGGAGACTCAGAAGCACCCCAAGATCCATGGCAACACTGGAGAGCAATCCTCAGGTTCCGGCCCCGACTCCACACAAGGACTGAGGCCCCGGCATGGACGGGAGAGTAATCCCGAGAGGTCCCCTAGCAACTTCCATGGGGACTGGCCTTTCCTGAGGCCACCAGAGCGGGTCCCTGAGGTCCCCGTCGTAACTCGAGAAGACCTGCCGCAACTCGAGAAAATCCAGGAGGTTCTCCCCTCAAGGAGAGATGAGGCCCATTTTCGCTGAGGCGTCTCGAGGCTGATCATACCTCACCTCTGGAATGTTGAAAGGCTCTTTCACAACACTGGTGCAAATCAAGAAGTTCCCCGACATACCCGTCTCCACTCGAGAGGAATCACGAGGGTACCGCCCAAATCCAGAGGAGCCCCGTTTCCGCCTCGTAGCTCGAGATGAGGGATCCTTTCCCTGCTTCGTCGGGAACGAGTTCCCGGCGTTCCCGTCGCATCTCAAGAGGAGGTCCTCTCAACAGGAACGGCGAGAGGCACTCCAGGGTCGTGCCACCATTCCAAGAGTCCCCCAGATGTCTCAGTCCATTCCAGAGGAAACTCTTTTCCCTTCACCGGCTCGTCTTTCACGCCGAGGATCGACTCACACCAGGTTGGCACGTGGCACAGCCCTGTGGGAAAGCCTCGTGTGTAAGCCTTGATCGAAAGCCTCGAGGGAAAGCCACAGATCCCTTGATCCACGTGACAGGAAGCGTGACCCTACTGCTGCAGCTCGGGAAGAAAGCGCACGTGCATGCCCCCACTCGAGACGAGGCCTGACTCCCCTGCGGAGACTCAGAAGCACCCCAAGATCCATGGCAACACTGGAGAGGAATCCTCAGGTTCTGGCCCCGACTCCACACAAGATCTTAGGCCCCGGCATGGACGGGAGAGGAATCCCGAGATGGCCCCTAGCAACTCGCATGGTGACTGGCCTATCCTGAGGCCACCAGAGCGGGTCCCTGAGGTCCCCGTCGTAACTCGAGAAGACCTGCCGCAATTCCAGAAAATCCAGGAGTTTCTCCCCTCCTGACGAGATGAGGCCCATTTCCGCTGAGGCGTCTCGAGGCTGATCACACCTCACCTCTGGACCTTCGAAAGGGTCCTTCACACCCTTGGTGCAAATCTAGAAGTTCCCTGACACACCCGTCTCCACTCGAGAGGAATCACGAGGGTCCCGCCCACATCCAGAGGAGCCCCGTTTCCGCCTCGTAGCTCGAGATGAGGCATCCTTTCCCTGCTTCGTCGGAAAAGATTTCCCGGCGTTCCCGTCGCATCTCAAGAGGAGGCCCTCTCAACAGGAACGGCGAGAGGAACTCCAGGGTCGTGCCACCATTCCAAGAGTCCCCCAGATGTCTCAGTCCATTCCAGAGGAACCTCTTTTCCCTTCACCGGCTCGTCTTTCACGCCGAGGATCGACTCACACCAAGGTGGCACGTGGCACAGCCCTGTGGGAAAGCCTCGTGGGAAAGCCTCGAGGGACAGCCTCGAGGGAAACCCACAGATCCCTTGATCCACGTGACAGGAAGCGTGACACTACTGCTGCAGCTTGGGAGGAAAGCGCACGTGCATGCCCGCACTCGAGACGAGGCCTGACTCCCCTGGGGAGACTCAGAAGCACCCCAAGATCCATGGCAACACTGGAGAGGAATCCTCAGGTTCCGGCCCCGACTCCACACAAGGACTGAGGCCCCGGCAGGGACGGGAGAGGAATCCCGAGAGGTCCCCTAGCAACTCGCATGGGGACTGGCCTTTCCTGAGGCCACCAGAGCGGGTCCCTGAGGTCCCCGTCGTAACTCGTGAAGACCTGCCGCAACTCGAGAAAATCCAGGAGGTTCTCCCCTTCAGGCGAGATGAGGCCCATTTCCGCTGAGGCGTCTCGAGGCTGATCACACCTCACCTCTGGAACTTCGAAAGGCTCCTTTACACCCTTGGTGCAAATCAAGAAGTTCCCCGACATACCCGTCTCCACTCGAGAGGAATCACGAGGGTCCCGCCCACATCCAGAGGATCCCCGTTTCCGCCTCGTAGCTCGAGATGAGGGATCCTTTCCCTGCTTCGTCGGGAAAGAGTTCCCGGCGTTCCCGTCGCATCTCAAGAGGAGGCCCTCTCAACAGGAACGGCGAGAGGAACTCCAGTGTCGTGCCACCATTCCAAGAGTCCCCCAGATGTCTCAGTCCATTCCAGAGGAACCTCTTTTCCCTTCACCGGCTCGTCTTTCACGCCGAGGATCGACTCACACCAAGGTGGCACGTGGCACAGCCCTGTGGGAAAGCCTCGTGGGAAAGCCTCGAGGGACAGCCTCGAGGGAAAGCCACAGATCCCTTGATCCACGTGACAGGAAGCGTGACACTACTGCTGCAGCTCGGGAGGAAAGCGCACGTGCATGCCCCTACTCGAGACGAGGCCTGACTCCCCTGGGGAGACTCAGAAGCACCCCAAGATCCATGGCAACACTGGAGAGGAATCCTCAGGTTCCGGGCCCGACTCCACACAAGGACTGAGGCCCCGGCATGGACGGGAGAGGAATCCCAAGAGGTCCCCTAGCAACTGCCATGGGGACTGGCCTTTCCTGAGGCCACCAGAGCGGGTCCCTGAGGTCCCCGTCGTAACTCGAGAACACCTGCCGCAACTCGAGAAAATCCAGGAGGTTCTCCCCTCCAGGCGAGATGAGGCCCATTTCCGATGAGGCATCTCGAGGCTGATCACACCTCACCTCTGGAACTTCGAAAGGCTCCTTCACACCCTTGGTGCAAATCAAGAAGTTCCCCGACATACCCGTCTCCACTCGAGAGGAATCACGAGGGTCCCGCCCAAATCCAGAGGAGCCCCGTTTCCGCCTCGTAGCTCGAGATGAGGGATCCTTTCCCTGCTTCGTTGGGAAAGAGTTCCCGGCGTTCCCGTCGCATATCAAGAGGAGGACCTCTCAAAAGGAATGGCGAGAGGAACTCCAGGGTCGTGCCACCATTCCAAGAGTCCCCCAGATGTCTCAGTCCATTCCAGAGGAACCTCTTTTCCCTTCACCGGCTCGTCTTTCACGCCGAGGATCGACTCCCACCAAGGTGGCACGTGGCACAGCCCTGTGGGAAAGCCTCGTGGGAAAGCCTCGAGGGACAGCCTCGAGGGAAAGCCACAGATCCCTTGATCCACGTGACAGGAAGCGTGACACTACTGCTGCAGCTCGGGAGGAAAGCGCACGTGCATTCCCCCACTCGAGACGAGGCCTGACTCCCCTGGGGAGACTCAGAAGCACCCCAAGATCCATGGCAACACTGGAGAGGAATTCTCAGGTTCCGGCCCCGACTCCACACAAGGACTAAGGCCCCGGCATGGACGGGAGAGGAATCCCGAGAGGCCCCCTAGCAACTCGAATGGGGACTGGCCTTTCCTGAGGCCACCAGAGCGGGTCCCTGAGGTCCCCGTCCTAACTCGAGAAGACCTGCCACAACTCGAGAAAATCCGGGAGGTTCTCCCCTCCAGGCGAGATGAGGCCCATTTCCGTTGAGGCGTCTCGAGGCTGATCACACCTCACCTCTGGAAGTTGGAAAGGGTCCTTCACACCCTTGGTGCAAATCAAGAAGTTCCCCGACATACCCGTCTCCACTCGAGAGGAATCACGAGGGTCCCGCCCACATCCAGAGGAGCCCCGTTTCCACCTCATAGCTCGAGATGAGGGATCCTTTCCCTGTTTCGTCGGGAAAGAGTTCCCGGCGTTCCCGTCGCATCTCAAGAGGAGGCCCTCTCAACAGGAACGGCGAGAGGAACTCCAGGGTCGTGCCACCGTTCCAAGAGTCCCCCAGATGTCTGAGTCCATTCCAGAGGAACCTCTTTTCCCTTCAACGGCTCGTCTTTCACGCCGAGGATCGACTCACACCAAGGTGGCACGTGGCACAGCCCTGTGGGAAAGCCTCGTGGGAAAGCCTCGAGGGACAGCCTCGAGGGAAAGCCACAGATCCCTTGATCCACGTGACAGGAAGCGTGACACTACTGCTGCAGCTCGGGAGGAAAGCGCACGTGCATGCCCCCACTCGAGACGAGGCCTGACTCCCCTGGGGAGACTCAGAAGCACCCCAAGATCCATGGCAACACTGGAGAGGAATCCTCAGGTTCCAGCCCCGACTCCACACAAGGACTGAGGCCCCGGCATGGACGGGAGAGGAATCCCGAGAGGTCCCCTAGCAACTTCCATGGGGACTGGCCTTTCCTGAGGCCACCAGAGCGGGTCCCTGAGGTCCCCGTCGTAACTCGAGAAGACCTGCCGCAACTCGAGAAAATCCAGGAGGTTCTCCCCTCCAGGCGAGATGAGGCCCATTTCCGATGAGGCGTCTCGAGGCTGATCACACCTCACCTCTGGAACTTCGAAAGGCTCCTTCACACCCTTGGTGCAAATCAAGAAGTTCCCCGACATACCCGTCTCCACTCGAGAGGAATCACGAGGGTCCCGCCCAAATCCAGAGGAGCCCCGTTTCCGCCTCGTAGCTCGAGATGAGGGATCCTTTCCCTGCTTCGTCGGGAAAGAGTTCCCGGCGTTCCCGTCGCATCTCAAGAGGAGGACCTCTCAAAAGGAATGGCGAGAGGAACTCCAGGGTCGTGCCACCATTCCAAGAGTCCCCCAGATGTCTCAGTCCATTCCAGAGGAACCTCTTTTCCCTTCACCGGCTCGTCTTTCACGCCGAGGATCGACTCACACCAAGGTGGCACGTGGCACAGCCCTGTGGGAAAGCCTCGTGGGAAAGCCTCGAGGGACAGCCTCGATAGAAAGCCACAGATCCCTTGATCCACGTGACAGGAAGCGTGACACTACTGCGGCAGCTCGGGAGGAAAGCGCACGTGCATGCCCCCACTCGAGACGAGGCCTGACTCCCCTGGGGAGACTCAGAAGCACCCCAAGATCCATGGCAACACTGGAGAGGAATCCTCAGGTTCCGGCCCCGACTCCACACAAGGACTGAGGCCCCGGCAGGGACGGGAGAGGAATCCCGAGAGGTCCCCTAGCAACTCGCATGGGGACTGGCCTTTCCTGAGGCCACCAGAGCGGGTCCCTGAGGTCCCCGTCGTAACTCGTGAAGACCTGCCGCAACTCGAGAAAATCCAGGAGGTTCTCCCCTCCAGGCGAGATGAGGCCCATTTCCGCTGAGGCGTCTCGAGGCTGATCACACCTCACCTCTGGAACTTCGAAAGGCTCCTTCACACCCTTGGTGCAAATCAAGAAGTTCCCCGACATACCCGTCTCCACTCGAGAGGAATCACGAGGGTCCCGCCCACATGCAGAGGAGCCCCGTTTCCGCCTCGTAGCTCGAGATGAGGGATCCTTTCCCTGCTTCGTCGGGAAAGAGTTCCCGGCGTTCCCGTCGCATCTCAAGAGGAGGACCTCTCAAAAGGAATGGCGAGAGGAACTCCAGGGTCGTGCCACCATTCCAAGAGTCCCCCAGATGTCTCAGTCCATTCCAGAGGAACCTCTTTTCCCTTCACCGGCTCGTCTTTCACGCCGAGGATCGACTCCCACCAGGTTGGCACGTGGCACAGCCCTGTGGGAAAGCCTCGTGTGTAAGCCTTGATCGAAAGCCTCGAGGGAAAGCCACAGATCCCTTGATCCACGTGACAGGAAGCGTGACCCTACTGCTGCAGCTCGGGAAGAAAGCGCACGTGCATGCCCCCACTCGAGACGAGGCCTGACTCCCCTGCGGAGACTCAGAAGCACCCCAAGATCCATGGCAACACTGGAGAGGAATCCTCAGGTTCTGGCCCCGACTCCACACAAGATCTTAGGCCCCGGCATGGACGGGAGAGGAATCCCGAGATGGCCCCTAGCAACTCGCATGGTGACTGGCCTATCCTGAGGCCACCAGAGCGGGTCCCTGAGGTCCCCGTCGTAACTCGAGAAGACCTGCCGCAATTCCAGAAAATCCAGGAGTTTCTCCCCTCCTGACGAGATGAGGCCCATTTCCGCTGAGGCGTCTCGAGGCTGATCACACCTCACCTCTGGACCTTCGAAAGGGTCCTTCACACCCTTGGTGCAAATCTAGAAGTTCCCTGACACACCCGTCTCCACTCGAGAGGAATCACGAGGGTCCCGCCCACATCCAGAGGAGCCCCGTTTCCGCCTCGTAGCTCGAGATGAGGCATCCTTTCCCTGCTTCGTCGGAAAAGATTTCCCGGCGTTCCCGTCGCATCTCAAGAGGAGGCCCTCTCAACAGGAACGGCGAGAGGAACTCCAGGGTCGTGCCACCATTCCAAGAGTCCCCCAGATGTCTCAGTCCATTCCAGAGGAACCTCTTTTCCCTTCACCGGCTCGTCTTTCACGCCGAGGATCGACTCACACCAAGGTGGCACGTGGCACAGCCCTGTGGGAAAGCCTCGTGGGAAAGCCTCGAGGGACAGCCTCGAGGGAAACCCACAGATCCCTTGATCCACGTGACAGGAAGCGTGACACTACTGCTGCAGCTTGGGAGGAAAGCGCACGTGCATGCCCGCACTCGAGACGAGGCCTGACTCCCCTGGGGAGACTCAGAAGCACCCCAAGATCCATGGCAACACTGGAGAGGAATCCTCAGGTTCCGGCCCCGACTCCACACAAGGACTGAGGCCCCGGCAGGGACGGGAGAGGAATCCCGAGAGGTCCCCTAGCAACTCGCATGGGGACTGGCCTTTCCTGAGGCCACCAGAGCGGGTCCCTGAGGTCCCCGTCGTAACTCGTGAAGACCTGCCGCAACTCGAGAAAATCCAGGAGGTTCTCCCCTTCAGGCGAGATGAGGCCCATTTCCGCTGAGG
The DNA here is from genome assembly GCF_023091745.1 of Budorcas taxicolor. Taxonomy (NCBI): domain Eukaryota; kingdom Metazoa; phylum Chordata; class Mammalia; order Artiodactyla; family Bovidae; genus Budorcas; species Budorcas taxicolor. The sequence goes on from NW_026291588.1 coordinate 46,462, forward strand.
CGTCTCGAGGCTGATCACACCTCACCTCTGGAACTTCGAAAGGCTCCTTTACACCCTTGGTGCAAATCAAGAAGTTCCCCGACATACCCGTCTCCACTCGAGAGGAATCACGAGGGTCCCGCCCACATCCAGAGGATCCCCGTTTCCGCCTCGTAGCTCGAGATGAGGGATCCTTTCCCTGCTTCGTCGGGAAAGAGTTCCCGGCGTTCCCGTCGCATCTCAAGAGGAGGCCCTCTCAACAGGAACGGCGAGAGGAACTCCAGTGTCGTGCCACCATTCCAAGAGTCCCCCAGATGTCTCAGTCCATTCCAGAGGAACCTCTTTTCCCTTCACCGGCTCGTCTTTCACGCCGAGGATCGACTCACACCAAGGTGGCACGTGGCACAGCCCTGTGGGAAAGCCTCGTGGGAAAGCCTCGAGGGACAGCCTCGAGGGAAAGCCACAGATCCCTTGATCCACGTGACAGGAAGCGTGACACTACTGCTGCAGCTCGGGAGGAAAGCGCACGTGCATGCCCCTACTCGAGACGAGGCCTGACTCCCCTGGGGAGACTCAGAAGCACCCCAAGATCCATGGCAACACTGGAGAGGAATCCTCAGGTTCCGGGCCCGACTCCACACAAGGACTGAGGCCCCGGCATGGACGGGAGAGGAATCCCAAGAGGTCCCCTAGCAACTGCCATGGGGACTGGCCTTTCCTGAGGCCACCAGAGCGGGTCCCTGAGGTCCCCGTCGTAACTCGAGAACACCTGCCGCAACTCGAGAAAATCCAGGAGGTTCTCCCCTCCAGGCGAGATGAGGCCCATTTCCGATGAGGCATCTCGAGGCTGATCACACCTCACCTCTGGAACTTCGAAAGGCTCCTTCACACCCTTGGTGCAAATCAAGAAGTTCCCCGACATACCCGTCTCCACTCGAGAGGAATCACGAGGGTCCCGCCCAAATCCAGAGGAGCCCCGTTTCCGCCTCGTAGCTCGAGATGAGGGATCCTTTCCCTGCTTCGTTGGGAAAGAGTTCCCGGCGTTCCCGTCGCATATCAAGAGGAGGACCTCTCAAAAGGAATGGCGAGAGGAACTCCAGGGTCGTGCCACCATTCCAAGAGTCCCCCAGATGTCTCAGTCCATTCCAGAGGAACCTCTTTTCCCTTCACCGGCTCGTCTTTCACGCCGAGGATCGACTCCCACCAAGGTGGCACGTGGCACAGCCCTGTGGGAAAGCCTCGTGGGAAAGCCTCGAGGGACAGCCTCGAGGGAAAGCCACAGATCCCTTGATCCACGTGACAGGAAGCGTGACACTACTGCTGCAGCTCGGGAGGAAAGCGCACGTGCATTCCCCCACTCGAGACGAGGCCTGACTCCCCTGGGGAGACTCAGAAGCACCCCAAGATCCATGGCAACACTGGAGAGGAATTCTCAGGTTCCGGCCCCGACTCCACACAAGGACTAAGGCCCCGGCATGGACGGGAGAGGAATCCCGAGAGGCCCCCTAGCAACTCGAATGGGGACTGGCCTTTCCTGAGGCCACCAGAGCGGGTCCCTGAGGTCCCCGTCCTAACTCGAGAAGACCTGCCACAACTCGAGAAAATCCGGGAGGTTCTCCCCTCCAGGCGAGATGAGGCCCATTTCCGTTGAGGCGTCTCGAGGCTGATCACACCTCACCTCTGGAAGTTGGAAAGGGTCCTTCACACCCTTGGTGCAAATCAAGAAGTTCCCCGACATACCCGTCTCCACTCGAGAGGAATCACGAGGGTCCCGCCCACATCCAGAGGAGCCCCGTTTCCACCTCATAGCTCGAGATGAGGGATCCTTTCCCTGTTTCGTCGGGAAAGAGTTCCCGGCGTTCCCGTCGCATCTCAAGAGGAGGCCCTCTCAACAGGAACGGCGAGAGGAACTCCAGGGTCGTGCCACCGTTCCAAGAGTCCCCCAGATGTCTGAGTCCATTCCAGAGGAACCTCTTTTCCCTTCAACGGCTCGTCTTTCACGCCGAGGATCGACTCACACCAAGGTGGCACGTGGCACAGCCCTGTGGGAAAGCCTCGTGGGAAAGCCTCGAGGGACAGCCTCGAGGGAAAGCCACAGATCCCTTGATCCACGTGACAGGAAGCGTGACACTACTGCTGCAGCTCGGGAGGAAAGCGCACGTGCATGCCCCCACTCGAGACGAGGCCTGACTCCCCTGGGGAGACTCAGAAGCACCCCAAGATCCATGGCAACACTGGAGAGGAATCCTCAGGTTCCAGCCCCGACTCCACACAAGGACTGAGTCCCCGGCATGGACGGGAGAGGAATCCCGAGAGGTCCCCTAGCAACTTCCATGGGGACTGGCCTTTCCTGAGGCCACCAGAGCGGGTCCCTGAGGTCCCCGTCGTAACTCGAGAAGACCTGCCGCAACTCGAGAAAATCCAGGAGGTTCTCCCCTCCAGGCGAGATGAGGCCCATTTCCGATGAGGCGTCTCGAGGCTGATCACACCTCACCTCTGGAACTTCGAAAGGCTCCTTCACACCCTTGGTGCAAATCAAGAAGTTCCCCGACATACCCGTCTCCACTCGAGAGGAATCACGAGGGTCCCGCCCAAATCCAGAGGAGCCCCGTTTCCGCCTCGTAGCTCGAGATGAGGGATCCTTTCCCTGCTTCGTCGGGAAAGAGTTCCCGGCGTTCCCGTCGCATCTCAAGAGGAGGACCTCTCAAAAGGAATGGCGAGAGGAACTCCAGGGTCGTGCCACCATTCCAAGAGTCCCCCAGATGTCTCAGTCCATTCCAGAGGAACCTCTTTTCCCTTCACCGGCTCGTCTTTCACGCCGAGGATCGACTCACACCAAGGTGGCACGTGGCACAGCCCTGTGGGAAAGCCTCGTGGGAAAGCCTCGAGGGACAGCCTCGATAGAAAGCCACAGATCCCTTGATCCACGTGACAGGAAGCGTGACACTACTGCGGCAGCTCGGGAGGAAAGCGCACGTGCATGCCCCCACTCGAGACGAGGCCTGACTCCCCTGGGGAGACTCAGAAGCACCCCAAGATCCATGGCAACACTGGAGAGGAATCCTCAGGTTCCGGCCCCGACTCCACACAAGGACTGAGGCCCCGGCAGGGACGGGAGAGGAATCCCGAGAGGTCCCCTAGCAACTCGCATGGGGACTGGCCTTTCCTGAGGCCACCAGAGCGGGTCCCTGAGGTCCCCGTCGTAACTCGTGAAGACCTGCCGCAACTCGAGAAAATCCAGGAGGTTCTCCCCTCCAGGCGAGATGAGGCCCATTTCCGCTGAGGCGTCTCGAGGCTGATCACACCTCACCTCTGGAACTTCGAAAGGCTCCTTCACACCCTTGGTGCAAATCAAGAAGTTCCCCGACATACCCGTCTCCACTCGAGAGGAATCACGAGGGTCCCGCCCACATGCAGAGGAGCCCCGTTTCCGCCTCGTAGCTCGAGATGAGGGATCCTTTCCCTGCTTCGTCGGGAAAGAGTTCCCGGCGTTCCCGTCGCATATCAAGAGGAGGACCTCTCAAAAGGAATGGCGAGAGGAACTCCAGGGTCGTGCCACCATTCCAAGAGTCCCCCAGATGTCTCAGTCCATTCCAGAGGAACCTCTTTTCCCTTCACCGGCTCGTCTTTCACGCCGAGGATCGACTCCCACCAAGGTGGCACGTGGCACAGCCCTGTGGGAAAGCCTCGTGGGAAAGCCTCGAGGGACAGCCTCGAGAGAAAGCCACAGATCCCTTGATCCACGTGACAGGAAGCGTGACACTACTGCTGCAGCTCGGGAGGAAAGCGCACGTGCATGCCCCCACTCGAGACGAGGCCTGACTCCCCTGGGGAGACTCAGAAGCACCCCAAGATCCATGGCAACACTGGAGAGGAATTCTCAGGTTCCGGCCCCGACTCCACACAAGGACTGAGGCCCCGGCATGGACGGGAGAGGAATCCCGAGAGGCCCCCTAGCAACTCGAATGGGGACTGGCCTTTCCTGAGGCCACCAGAGCGGGTCCCTGAGGTCCCTGTCCTAACTCGAGAAGACCTGCCACAACTCGAGAAAATCCGGGAGGTTCTCCCCTCCAGGCGAGATGAGGCCCATTTCCGTTGAGGCGTCTCGAGGCTGATCACACCTCACCTCTGGAAGTTGGAAAGGGTCCTTCACACCCTTGGTGCAAATCAAGAAGTTCCCCGACATACCCGTCTCCACTCGAGAGGAATCACGAGGGTCCCGCCCACATCCAGAGGAGCCCCGTTTCCGCCTCATAGCTCGAGATGAGGGATCCTTTCCCTGTTTCGTCGGGAAAGAGTTCCCGGCGTTCCCGTCGCATCTCAAGAGGAGGCCCTCTCAACAGGAACGGCGAGAGGAACTCCAGGGTCGTGCCACCATTCCAAGAGTCCCCCAGATGTCTGAGTCCATTCCAGAGGAACCTCTTTTCCCTTCAACGGCTCGTCTTTCACGCCGAGGATCGACTCACACCAAGGTGGCACGTGGCACAGCCCTGTGGGAAAGCCTCGTGGGAAAGCCTCGAGGGACAGCCTCGAGGGAAAGACACAGATCCCTTGATCCACGTGACAGGAAGCGTGACACTAGTGCTGCAGCTCGGGAGGAAAGCGCACGTGCATGCCCCCACTCGAGACGAGGCCTGACTCCCCTGGGGAGACTCAGAAGCACCCCAAGATCCATGGCAACACTGGAGAGGAATCCTCAGGTTCCAGCCCCGACTCCACACAAGGACTGAGGCCCCGGCATGGACGGGAGAGGAATCTCGAGAGGTCCCCTAGCAACTTCCATGGGGACTGGCCTTTCCTGAGGCCACCAGAGCGGGTCCCTGAGGTCCCCGTCGTAACTCGAGAAGACCTGCCGCAACTCGAGAAAATCCAGGAGGTTCTCCCCTCCAGGCGAGATGAGGCCCATTTCCGATGAGGCGTCTCGAGGCTGATCACACCTCACCTCTGGAACTTCGAAAGGCTCCTTCACACCCTTGGTGCAAATCAAGAAGTTCCCCGACATACCCGTCTCCACTCGAGAGGAATCACGAGGGTCCCGCCCAAATCCAGAGGAGCCCCGTTTCCGCCTCGTAGCTCGAGATGAGGGATCCTTTCCCTGCTTCGTCGGGAAAGAGTTCCCGGCGTTCCCGTCGCATCTCAAGAGGAGGACCTCTCAAAAGGAATGGCGAGAGGAACTCCAGGGTCGTGCCACCATTCCAAGAGTCCCCCAGATGTCTCAGTCCATTCCAGAGGAACCTCTTTTCCCTTCACCGGCTCGTCTTTCACGCCGAGGATCGACTCACACCAAGGTGGCACGTGGCACAGCCCTGTGGGAAAGCCTCGTGGGAAAGCCTCGAGGGACAGCCTCGAGGGAAAGCCACAGATCCCTTGATCCACGTGACAGGAAGCGTGACACTACTGCTGCAGCTCGGGAGGAAAGCGCACGTGCATGCCCCCACTCGAGACGAGGCCTGACTCCCCTGGGGAGACTCAGAAGCACCCCAAGATCCATGGCAACACTGGAGAGGAATTCGCAGGTTCCGGCCCCGACTCCACACAAGGACTGAGTCCCCGGCATGGACGGGAGAGGAATCCCGAGAGGCCCCCTAGCAACTGGTATGGGGACTGGCCTTTCCTGAGGCCACCAGAGCGGGTCCCTGAGGTCCCTTCGTAACTCGAGAAGACCTACCACAACTCGAGAAAATCCAGGAGGTTCTCCCCTCCAGGCGAGATGAGGCCCATTTCTGCTGAGGCTTCTCGAGGCAGATCACACCTCACCTCTGGAACTTCGAAAGGCTCCTTCACACCCCTGCTGCAAATCAAGAAGTTCCCCGACATACCCGTCTCCACTCGAGAGGAATCACGAGGGTCCTGCCCACATCCAGAGGAGCCCCGTTTCGGACTCGTAGCTCGAGATGAGGGATCCTTTCCCTGCTTTTTCGGGAAAGAGTTCCCGGCGTTCCCGTCGCATCTCAAGAGGAGGTCCTCTCAACAGGAACGGCGAGAGGCACTCGAGGGTCGTGCCACCATTCCAAGAGTCCCCCAGATGTCTCAGTCCATTCCAGAGGAACCTCTTTTCCCTTCACCAGCTCGTCTTTCACGCCGAGGATCGACTCACACCAAGGTGGCACGTGGCACAGCCCTGTGGGAAAGCCTCGTGGGAAAGCCTCGAGGGACAGACTCGAGGGAAAGCCACAGATCCCTTGATCCACGTGACAGGAAACGTGACACTACTGCTGCAGCTCGGGAGGAAAGTGCACGTGCATGCCCCCACTTGAGACGAGGCCTGACTCCCCTGGGGAGACTCAGAAGCACCCCAAGATCCATAGCAACACTGGAGAGGAAACCTCAGGTTCCGGCCCCGACTCCACACAAGGACTGAGGCCCCGGCATGGACGGGAGAGGAATCCCGAGAGGTCCCCTAGCAACTCGCATGGGGACTGGCCTTTCCTGAGGCCACCAGAGCGGGTCCCTGAGGTCCCCGTCGTAACTCGAGAAGACCTGCCGCAACTCGAGAAAATCCGGGAGGTTCTCCCCTCCAGGCGAGATGAGGCCCATTTCCGCTGAGGCGTCTCGTGGCTGATGACACCTCACCTCTGGAACTTCGAAAGGGTCATTCACACCCCTGGTGCAAATCAAGAAGTTCCCCGACATACCCGTCTCCACTCGAGAGGAATCACGAGGGTCCCGCCCACATCCAGAGGAGCCCCGTTTCCGCCTCGTAGCTCGAGATGAGGGATCCTTTCCCTGCTTCGTCGGGAAAGAATTCCCGGCATTCCCGTCGCCTCTCAAGAGGAGGCCCTCTCAACAGGAACGGCGAGAGGAACTCCAGGGTCGTGCCACCATTCCAAGAGTCCCCCAGATGTCTCAGTCCATTCCAGAGGAACCTCTTTTCCCTTCACCGGCTCGTCTTTCACGCCGAGGATCGACTCACACCAGGGTGGCATGTGGCACAGCACTGTGGGAAAGCCTCGTGGGAAAGCCTCGAGGGACAGCCTCGAGGGAAAGCCACAGATCCCTTGATCCACGTGACAGGAAGCGTGACACTACTGCTGCAGCTCGGGAGGAAAGCGCACGTGCATGCCCCCACTCGAGACGAGACCTGACTCCCCTGGGGAGACTCAGAAGCACCCCAAGATCCATGGCAACACTGGAGAGGAATCCTCAGGTTCCGGCCCCGACTCCACACAAGGACTGAGGCCCCGGCATGGACGGGAGAGGAATCCCGAGTGGCCCCCTAGCAACTCGCATGGGGACTGGCCTTTCCTGAGCCACCAGAGCGGGTCCCTGAGGTCCCCTTCGTAACTCGAGAAGACCTGCCGCAACTCGAGAAAAGCCAGGAGGTTCTCCCCTCCAGGCGAGATGAGGCCCATTTCCGTTGAGGCGTCTCGAAGCGGATCACACCTCACCTCTGGAACTTCGAAAGGCTCCTTCACACCCCTGCAAATCAAGAAGATCCCCGACATACCCGTCTCCACTCGAGAGGAATCACGAGGTCCCGCCCACATCCAGAGGAGACCCGTTTCATCCTCGTAGCTCGAGATGAGGGATCCTTTCCCTGCTTCGTCGGGAAAGAGTTCCTGGCATTCCCATCGCATCTCAAGAGGAGGCCCTCTCAACAGGAACGGTGAGAGGAACTCCAGGGTCGTGCCACCTTTCGAAGAGTCCCCCAGATGTCTCAGTCCATTCCAGAGGAAACTCTTTTCCATTCACCGGCTCGTCTTTCACGCCGAGGATCGACTCACACCAAGGTGGCACGTGGCACAGTCCTGTGGGAAAGCCTCGTGGGAAAGCTTCGAGGGACAGCCTCGAGGGAAAGCCACAGATCCCTTGATCCACGTGACAGGAAGCGTGACACTACTGCTGCAGCTCGGGAGGAAAGCGCACTTGCATGCCCCCCTCGAGACGAGGCCTGACTCCCCTGGGGAGACTCAGAAGCACCCCAAGATCCATGGCAACACTGGAGAGGAATCCTCAGGTTCCGGCCCCGACTCCACACAAGGACTGAGGCCCCGGCATGGACGGGAGAGGAATCCCGAGAGGCCCCCTAGCAACTGGCATGGGGACTGGCCTTTCCTGAGGCCACCAGAGCGGGTCCCTGAGGTCCCCTTCGTAACTCGAGAAGACCTGCCGCAACTCGAGAAAATCCATGAGGTTCTCCCCTCCAGGCGAGATGAGGCCCATTTCTGCTGAGGCGTCTCGAGGCTGATCACACCTCACCTCTGGAACTTCGAAAGGGACCTTCACACCCTTGGTGCAAATCAAGAAGTTCCCCGACATACCCGTCTCCACTCGAGAGGAATCACGAGGGTCCCGCCCACATCCAGAGGAGCCCCGTTTCCGCCTCGTAGCTCGAGATGAGGGATCCTTTCCCTGCTTCGTCGGGAAAGAGTTCCCGGCGTTCCCGTCGCATCTCAAGAGGAGGCCCTCTCAACAGGAACGGCGAGAGGAACTCCAAGGTCGTGCCACCATTCCAAGAGTCCCCCAGATGTCTCAGTCCATTCCAGAGGAACCTCTTTTCCCGTCACCGGCTCGTCTTTCACGCCGAGGATCGACTCACACCAGGGTGGAACGTGGCACAGCACTGTGGGAGAGCCTCGTGGGAAAGCCTCGAGGGACAGCCTCGAGGGAAAGCCACAGATCCCTTGATCCACGTGACAGGAAGCGTGACACTACTGCTGCAGCTCGGGAGGAAAGCGCACGTGCATGCCCCCACTCGAGACGAGGCCTGACTTCCCTGGGGAGACTCAGAAGCACCCCAAGATCCATGGCAACACTGGAGAGGAATCCTCAGTTTCTGGCCCCGACTCCACACAAGGACTGAGTCCCCGGCATGGACGGGAGAGTAATCCAGAGAGGTCCCCTAGCAACTGGCATGGGGACTGGCCTTTCCTGAGGCCACCAGAGCGGATCCCTGAGGTCCCCGTCGTAACTCGAGAAGACCTGCCGCAACTCGAGAAAATCCAGGAGGTTCTCCCCTCCAGGCGAGATGAGGCCCATTTCTGCTGAGGCGTCTCGAGGCGGATCACACCTCACCTCTGGAACTTCGAAAGGCTCCTTCACACCCCTGCAAATCAAGAAGATCCCCGACATACCCGTCTCCACTCGAGAGGAATCACGAGGGTCCCGCCCACATCCTGAGGAGCCCCGTTTGCGCCTCGTAGCTCGAGATGAGGGATCCTTTCCCTGCTTCGTTGGGAAAGAGTTCCCGGCGTTCCCATCGCATCTCAAGAGGAGGCCCTCTCAACAGGAAAGGCGAGAGGAACTCCAGGGTCCTGCCACCATTCCAAGAGTCCCCCAGATGTCTCAGTCCTTTCCAGAGGAAACTCTTTTCCCTTCACCGGCTCGTCTTTCACGCCGAGGATCGACTCACACCAAGGTGGCACGTGGCACAGCCCTGTGGGAAAGCCTCCTGGGACAGCCTCGAGGGACAGCCTCAAGGGAAAGCCACAGATTCCTTGATCCACGTGACAGGAAGCGTGACACTACTGCTGCAGCTCGGGAGGAAAGCGCACGTGCATGCCCCCACTCGGGACGAGGCCTGACTCCCCTGGGGAGACTCAGAAGCACCCCAAGATCCATGGCAACACTGGAGAGGAATCCTCAGGTTCCGGCCCCGACTCCACACAGGGTATTAGGCCATGGCATGGACGGGAGAGGAATCCCGAGAGGTCCCCTAGCAACTCGCATGGGGACTGGCCTTTCCTGAGGCCACCAGAGCGGGTCCCTGAGGTCCCCGTCGTAACTCGAGAAGACCTGCCGCAACTCGAGAAAATCCAGGAGGTTCTCCCCTCCAGGCGAGATGAGGCCCATTTCCGCTGAGGCGTCTCGAGGCTGATCACACCTCACCTCTGGAACTTCGAAAGGGTCCTTCACACCCTTGGTGCAAATCAAGAAGTTCCCCGACATAGCCGTCTCCACTCGAGAGGAATCACGAGGGTCCCGCCCACATCCAGAGGAGCCCCGTTTCCGCCTCGTAGCTCGAGATGAGGGATCCTTTCCCTGATTCGTCGGGAAAGAGTTCCCGGCGTTCCCGTCGCATCTCAAGAGGAGGCCCTCTCAACAGGAACGGCGAGAGGAACTCCAGGGTCGTGCCACCATTCCAAGAGTCCCCCAGATGTCTCAGTCCATTCCAGAGGAACCTCTTTTCCCTTCACCGGCTCGTCTTTCACGCCGAGGTTCGACTCACACCAAGGTGGCACGTGGCACAGCCCTGTGGGAAAGCCTCGTGGGAAAGCCTCGAGGGACAGCCTCGAGGGAAAGCCACAGATCCCTTGATCCACGTGACAGGAAGCGTGACACTACTGCTGCAGCTCGGGAGGAAAGCGCACGTGCATGCCCCCACTCGAGACGAGGCCTGACTCCCCTGGGGAGACTCAGAAGCACCCCAAGATCCATGGCAACACTGGAGAGGAATCCTCAGGTTCCGGCCCCGACTCCACACAAGGACTGAGGCCCCGGCATGGACGTGAGAGGAATCCCGAGAGGTCCCCTAGCAACTCGCATGGGGACTGGCCTTTCTTGAGGCCACCAGAGCGGGTCCCTGAGGTCCCCGTTGTAACTCGAGAAGACCTGCCGCAACTGGAGAAAATCCAGGAGGTTCTCCCCTCCAGGCGAGATGAGGCCCATTTCCGCTGAGGCGTCTCGAGGCTGATCACACCTCACCTCTGGAACTTCGAAAGGCTCCTTCACACCCTTGGTGCAAATCAAGAAGTACCCCGACAAACCCGTCTCCACTCGAGAGGAATCACGAGGGTCCCGCCCACATCCAGAGGAGCCCCGTTTCCGCCTCGTAGCTCGAGATGAGGGATCCTTTCCCTGCTTCGTCGGGAAAGAGTTCACGGCCTTCCCGTCGCAACTCAAGAGGAGGCCCTCTCAACAGGAACGGCGAGAGGAACACCAGGGTCGTGCCACCATTCCAAGAGTCCCCCAGATGTCTCAGTCCATTCCAGAGGAACCTCTTTTCCCTTCACAGGCTCGTCTTTCACGCCGAGGATCGACTCACACCAGGTTGGCACGTAGCACAGCACTGTGGGAAAGCCTCGTGGGAAAGCCTCGAGGGACAGCCTCGAGGGAAAGCCACAGATCCCTTGATCCACGTGACAGGAAGCGTGACACTACTGCTGCAGCTCGGGAGGAAAGCGCACGTGCATGCCCCCACTCGAGACGAAACCTGACTCCCCTGGGGAGACTCAGAAGCACCCCAAGATCCATTGCAACACTGGAGAGGAATCCTCAGGTTCTGGCCCCGACTCCACACAAGGACTGAATCCCGGCATGGACGGGAGAGGAATCCCAAGAGGTCCCCTAGCAACTGGTATGGGGACTGGCCTTTCCTGAGGCCACCAGAGCGGGTCCCTGAGGTCCCCGTCGTAACTCGAGAAGACCTGCCGCAACTCGAGATAATCCAGGAGGTTCTCCCCTCCAGGCGAGATGAGGCCCATTTCTGCTGAGGCATCTCGAGGCGGATCACACCTCACCTCTGGAACTTCGAAAGGCTCCTTCACACCCCAGCAAATCAAGAAGGTCCCCAACATACCCGTCTCCACTCGAGAGGAATCACGAGGGTCCCGCCCACATCCAGAGGAGCCCCGTTTGCGCCTCGTAGCTCGAGATGAGGGATCCTTTCCCTGCTTCGTTGGGAAAGAGTTCCCGGCGTTCCCGTCCCATCTCAAGAGGAGGCCCTCTCAACAGGAACGGCGAGAGGAACTCCAGGGTCGTGCCACCTTTCCAAGAGTCCCCCAGATGTCTCAGTCCATTCCAGAGGAACCTCTTTTCCCTTCACCGGCTCATCTTTCACGCCGAGGATCGACTCACACCAAGGTGGCACGAGGCACAGCCCTGTGGGAAAGCCTCGTGTGTAAGCCTCGATCGAAAGCCTCGAGGGAAAGCCACAGATCCCTTGATCCACGTGACAGGAAGCGTGACCCTACTGCTGCAGCTCGGGAAGAAAGCGCACGTGCATGCCCCCACACGAGACGAGGCCTGACTCCCCTGCGGAGGCTCAGAAGCACCCCAAGATCCATGGCAACACTGGAGAGGAATCCTCAGGTTCTGGCCCCGACTCCACACAAGATCTTAGGCCCCGGCATGGACGGGAGAGGAATCCCGAGATGGCCCCTAGCAACTCGCATGGTGACTGGCCTTTCGTGAGGCCACCAGAGCGGGTCCCCGATGTCCCCGTCGTAACTCGAGAAGACCTGCCGCAACTCGAGAAAATCCAGGAGTTTCTCCCCTCCTGACGAGATGAGGCCCATTTCCGCTGAGGCGTCTCGAGGCTGATCACACCTCACCTCTGGAACTTCGAAAGGGTCCTTCACACCCTTGGTGCAAATCAAGAAGTTCCCCGACATAACCGTCTCCACTCGAGAGGAAACACGAGGGTCCCGCCCACATCCAGAGGAGCCCCGTTTCCGCCTCGTAGCTCGAGATGAGGGATCCTTTCCCTGCTTCGTCGGGAAAGCGTTCCCGGTGTTCCCGTCCCATCTCAAGAGGAGGCCCTCTCAACAGGAACGGCTAGAGGAACTCCTGGGTCGTGCCACCATTCCAAGAGTCCCCCAGATGTCTCAGTCCTTTCCAGAGGAATCTCTTTTCCCTTCACCGGCTCGTCTTTCACGCCGAGGATCGACTCACACCAAGGTGGCACGTGGCACAGCCCTGTGGGAAAGCCTCGTGGGAAAACCTCGAGGGACAGCCTCGAGGGAAAGCCACAGATCCCTTGATCCACGTGACAGGAAGCGTGACACTACTGCTGCAGCTCGGGAGGAAAGCGCACGTGCATGCCCCCACACGAGACGAGGCCTGACTCCCCTGGGGAGACTCAGAAGCACCCCAAGATCCATGGCAACACTGGAGAGGAATCCTCAGGTTCCGGCCCCGACTCCACACAAGGACTGAGTCCCCGGCATGGACGGGAGAGGAATCCCGAGAGGTCCCCTAGCAACTGGTATGGGGACTGGCCTTTCCTGAGGCCACCAGAGCGGGTCCCTGAGGTCCCCGTCGTAACTCGAGAAGACCTGCCGCAACTCGAGAAAATCCAGGAGGTTCTCCCCTCCAGGCGAGATGAGGCCCATTTCTGCTGAGGCGTCTCGAGGCGGATCACACGTCACCTCTGGAACTTCGAAAGGCTCCTTCACACCCCTGCAAATCAAGAAGTTCCCCAACATACCCGTCTCCACTCGAGATGAATCACGAGGGTATCGCCCACATCCAGAGGAGCCCCGTTTCCGCCTCGTAGCTCGAGATGAGGGATCCTTTCCCTGCTTCTTCGGGAAAGAGTTCCCGGCGTTCCCGTCGCATCTCAAGAGGAGGCCCTCTCAACAGGAACGGCGAGAGGAACTCCAGGGTCGTGCCACCATTCCAAGAGTCCCCCAGATGTCTCAGTCCATTCCAGAGGAACCTCTTTTCCCTTCACCGGCTCATCTTTCACGCCGAGGATCGACTCACACCTAGGTTTCACGTGGCACAGCCCTGTGGGAAAACCTCGTGTGTAAGTCTCGATCGAAAGCCTCGAGGGAAAGCCACAGATCCCTTGATCCACGTGACAGGAAGCGTGACCCTACTGCTGCAGCTTGGGAGGAAAGCGCACGTGCATGCCCCCACTCGCGACGAGGCCTGACTCCCCTGGGGAGACTCAGAAGCACCCCAAGATCCATGGCAACACTGGAGAGGAATCCTCAGGTTCTGTCCCCGACTCCACACAAAGTCTTAGCCCCCAGCATGGATGGGAGAGGAATCCCGAGATGGCCCCTAGCAACTCGCATGGCGACTGGCCTTTCCTGAGGCCACCAGAGCGGGTCCCTGAGGTCCCCGTCGTAACTCGAGAAGACCTGCCGCAATTCCAGAAAATCCAGGAGTTTCTCCCCTCCTGACGAGATGAGGCCCATTTCCGCTGAGGCGTCTCGAGGCTGATCACACCTCACCTCTGGACCTTCGAAAGGGTCTTTCACACCCTTTGTGCAAATCAAGAAGTTCCCTGACACACCCGTCTCCACTCGAGAGGAATCACGAGGGTCCCGCCCACATCCAGAGGAGCCCCGTTTCCGCCTCGTAGCTCGAGATGAGGCATCCTTTCCCTGCTTCGTCGGGAAAGAGTTCCCGGCGTTCCCGTCGCATCTCAAGAGGAGGCCCTCTCAACAGGAACGGCGAGAGGAACTCCAGGGTCGTGCCACCTTTCGAAGAGTCCCCCAGATGTCTCAGTCCATTCCAGAGGAAACTCTTTTCCATTCACCGGCTCGTCTTTCACGACGAGGATCGACTCACCAAGGTGGCACGTGGCACAGTCCTGTGGGATAGCCTCGTGGGAAAGCTTCGAGGGACAGCCTCGAGGGAAAGCCACAGATCCCTTGATCCACGTGACAGGAAGCGTGACACTACTGCTGCAGCTCGGGAGGAAAGCGCACGTGCATGCCCCCACTCGAGACGAGGCCTGACTCCCCTGGGGAGACTCAGAAGCACCCCAAGATCCATGGCAACACTGGAGAGGAATCCTCAGGTTCCGGCCCCGACTCCACACAAGGACTGAGGCCCCGGCATGGACGGGAGAGGAATCCCGAGAGGCCCCCTAGCAACTGGCATGGGGACTGGCCTTTCCTGAGGCCACCAGAGCGGGTCCCTGAGGTCCCCTTCGTAACTCGAGAAGACCTGCCACAACTCGAGAAAATCCAGGAGGTTCTCCCCTCCAGGCGAGATGAGGCCCATTTCTGCTGAGGCGTCTCGAGGCTGATCACACCTCACCTCTGGAACTTCGAAAGGGTCCTTCACACCCTTGGTGCAAATCAAGAAGTTCCCCGACATACCCGTCTCCACTCGAGAGGAATCACGAGGGTCCCGCCCAAATCCAGAGGAGCCCCGTTTCCGCCTCGTAGCTCGAGATGAGGGATCCTTTCCCTGCTTCGTCGGGAAAGAGTTCCCGGCGTTCCCGTCGCATCTCAAGAGGAGGCCCTCTCAACAGGAACGGCGAGAGGAACTCCAGGGTCGTGCCACCATTCCAAGAGTCCCCCAGATGTCTCAGTCCATTCCAGAGGAACCTCTTTTCCCTTCACCGGCTCGTCTTTCACGCCGAGGATCGACTCACACCAGGTTGGCACGTGGCACAGCACTGTGGGAAAGCCTCGTGGGAAAGCCTCGAGGGACAGCCTCGAGGGAAAGCCACAGATCCCTTGATCCACGTGACAGGAAGCGTGACACTACTGCTGCAGCTCGGGAGGAAAGCGCACGTGCATGCCCCCACTCGAGACGAAACCTGACTCCCCTGGGGAGACTCAGAAGCACCCCAAGATCCATTGCAACACTGGAGAGGAATCCTCAGGTTCTGGCCCCGACTCCACACAAGGACTGAATCCCGGCATGGACGGGAGAGGAATCCCAAGAGGTCCCCTAGCAACTGGTATGGGGACTGGCCTTTCCTGAGGCCACCAGAGCGGGTCCCTGAGGTCCCCGTCGTAACTCGAGAAGACCTGCCGCAACTCGAGAAAATCCAGGAGGTTCTCCCCTCCAGGCGAGATGAGGCCCATTTCTGCTGAGGCATCTCGAGGCGGATCACACCTCACCTCTGGAACTTCGAAAGGCTCCTTCACACCCCAGCAAATCAAGAAGGTCCCCAACATACCCGTCTCCACTCGAGAGGAATCACGAGGGTCCCGCCCACATCCAGAGGAGCCCCGTTTGCGCCTCGTAGCTCGAGATGAGGGATCCTTTCCCTGCTTCGTTGGGAAAGAGTTCCCGGCGTTCCCGTCCCATCTCAAGAGGAGGCCCTCTCAACAGGAACGGCGAGAGGAACTCCAGGGTCGTGCCACCTTTCCAAGAGTCCCCCAGATGTCTCAGTCCATTCCAGAGGAACCTCTTTTCCCTTCACCGGCTCATCTTTCACGCCGAGGATCGACTCACACCAAGGTGGCACGAGGCACAGCCCTGTGGGAAAGCCTCGTGTGTAAGCCTCGATCGAAAGCCTCGAGGGAAAGCCACAGATCCCTTGATCCACGTGACAGGAAGCGTGACCCTACTGCTGCAGCTCGGGAAGAAAGCGCACGTGCATGCCCCCACTCGAGACGAGGCCTGACTCCCCTGCGGAGACTCAGAAGCACCCCAAGATCCATGGCAACACTGGAGAGGAATCCTCAGGTTCTGGCCCCGACTCCACACAAGATCTTAGGCCCCGGCATGGACGGGAGAGGAATCCCGAGATGGCCCCTAGCAACTCGCATGGTGACTGGCCTTTCGTGAGGCCACCAGAGCGGGTCCCTGATGTCCCCGTCGTAACTCGAGAAGACCTGCCGCAACTCGAGAAAATCCAGGAGTTTCTCCCCTCCTGACGAGATGAGGCCCATTTCCGCTGAGGCGTCTCGAGGCTGATCACACCTCACCTCTGGAACTTCGAAAGGGTCCTTCACACCCTTGGTGCAAATCAAGAAGTTCCCCGACATAACCGTCTCCACTCGAGAGGAAACACGAGGGTCCCGCCCATATCCAGAGGAGCCCCGTTTCCGCCTCGTAGCTCGAGATGAGGGATCCTTTCCCTGCTTCGTCGGGAAAGCGTTCCCGGTGTTCCCGTCCCATCTCAAGAGGAGGCCCTCTCAACAGGAACGGCTAGAGGAACTCCTGGGTCGTGCCACCATTCCAAGAGTCCCCCAGATGTCTCAGTCCTTTCCAGAGGAATCTCTTTTCCCTTCACCGGCTCGTCTTTCACGCCGAGGATCGACTCACACCAAGGTGGCACGTGGCACAGCCCTGTGGGAAAGCCTCGTGGGAAAGCCTCGAGGGACAGCCTCGAGGGAAAGCCACAGATCCATTGATCCACGTGACAGGAAGCGTGACACTACTGATGCAGCTCGGGAGGAAAGCGCACGTGCATGCCCCCACACGAGACGAGGCCTGACTCCCCTGGGGAGACTCAGAAGCACCCCAAGATCCATGGCAACACTGGAGAGGAATCCTCAGGTTCCGGCCCCGACTCCACACAAGGACTGAGTCCCCGGCATGGACGGGAGAGGAATCCCGAGAGGTCCCCTAGCAACTGGTATGGGGACTGGCCTTTCCTGAGGCCACCAGAGCGGGTCCCTGAGGTCCCCGTCGAAACTCGAGAAGACCTGCCGCAACTCGAGAAAATCCAGGAGGTTCTCCCCTCCAGGCGAGATGAGGCCCATTTCTGCTGAGGCGTCTCGAGGCGGATCACACCTCACCTCTGGAACTTCGAAAGGCTCCTTCACACCCCTGCAAATCAAGAAGTTCCCCAACATACCCGTCTCCACTCGCGATGAATCACGAGGGTATCGCCCACATCCAGAGGAGCCCCGTTTCCGCCTCGTAGCTCGAGATGAGGGATCCTTTCCCTGCTTCTTCGGGAAAGAGTTCCCGGCGTTCCCGTCGCATCTCAAGAGGAGGCCCTCTCAACAGGAACGGCGAGAGGAACTCCAGGGTCGTGCCACCATTCCAAGAGTCCCCCAGATGTCTCAGTCCATTCCAGAGGAACCTCTTTTCCCTTCACCGGCTCATCTTTCACGCCGAGGATCGACTCACACCTAGGTGGCACGTGGCACAGCCCTGTGGGAAAACCTCGTGTGTAAGTCTCGATCGAAAGCCTCGAGGGAAAGCCACAGATCCCTTGATCCACGTGACAGGAAGCGTGACCCTACTGCTGCAGCTTGGGAGGAAAGCGCACGTGCATGCCCCCACTCGTGACGAGGCCTGACTCCCCTGGGGAGACTCAGAAGCACCCCAAGATCCATGGCAACACTGGAGAGGAATCCTCAGGTTCTGTCCCCGACTCCACACAAGGTCTTAGCCCCCAGCATGGACGGGAGAGGAATCCCAAGATGGCCCCTAGCAACTCGCATGGCGACTGGCCTTTCCTGAGGCCACCAGAGCGGGTCCCTGAGGTCCCCGTCGTAACTCGAGAAGACCTGCCGCAATTCCAGAAAATCCAGGAGTTTCTCCCCTCCTGACGAGATGAGGCCCATTTCCGCTGAGGCGTCTCGAGGCTGATCACACCTCACCTCTGGACCTTCGAAAGGGTCTTTCACACCCTTGGTGCAAATCAAGAAGTTCCCTGACACACCCGTCTCCACTCGAGAGGAATCACGAGGGTCCCGCCCACATCCAGAGGAGCCCCGTTTCCGCCTCGTAGCTCGAGATGAGGCATCCTTTCCCTGCTTCGTCGGGAAAGAGTTCCCGGCGTTCCCGTCGCATCTCAAGAGGAGGCCCTCTCAACAGGAACGGCGAGAGGAACTCCAGGGTCGTGCCACCTTTCGAAGAGTCCCCCAGATGTCTCAGTCCATTCCAGAGGAAACTCTTTTCCATTCACCGGCTCGTCTTTCACGCCGAGGATCGACTCACCAAGGTGGCACGTGGCACAGTCCTGTGGCATAGCCTCGTGGGAAAGCTTCGAGGGACAGCCTCGAGGGAAAGCCACAGATCCCTTGATCCACGTGACAGGAAGCGTGACACTACTGCTGCAGCTCGGGAGGAAAGCGCACGTGCATGCCCCCACTCGAGACGAGGCCTGACTCCCCTGGGGAGACTCAGAAGCACCCCAAGATCCATGGCAACACTGGAGAGGAATCGTCAGTTTCCGGCCCCGACTCCACACAAGGACTGAGGCCCCGGCATGGACGGGAGAGGAATCCCGAGAGGCCCCCTAGCAACTGGCATGGGGACTGGCCTTTCCTGAGGCCACCAGAGCGGGTCCCTGAGGTCCCCTTCGTAACTCGAGAAGACCTGCCGCAACTCGAGAAAATCCATGAGGTTCTCCCCTCCAGGCGAGATGAGGCCCATTTCTGCTGAGGCGTCTCGAGGCTGATCACACCTCACCTCTGGAACTTCGAAAGGGACCTTCACACCCTTGGTGCAAATCAAGAAGTTCCCCGACATACCCGTCTCCACTCGAGAGGAATCACGAGGGTCCCGCCCACATCCAGAGGAGCCCCGTTTCCGCCTCGTAGCTCGAGATGAGGGATCCTTTCCCTGCTTCGTCGGGAAAGAGTTCCCGGCGTTCCCGTCGCATCTCAAGAGGAGGCCCTCTCAACAGGAACGGCGAGAGGAACTCCAAGGTCGTGCCACCATTCCAAGAGTCCCCCAGATGTCACAGTCCATTCCAGAGGAACCTCTTTTCCCTTCACCGGCTCGTCTTTCACGCCGAGGATCGACTCACACCAAGGTGGCACGTGGCACAGCCCTGTGGGAAAGCCTCGTGGGAAAGCCTCGAGGGACAGCCTCGAGGGAAAGCCACAGATCCCTTGATCAACGTGACAGGAAGCGTGACACTACTGCTGCAGCTCGGGAGGAAAGCGCACGTGCATGCCCCCACACGAGACGAGGCCTGACTCACCTGGGGAGACTCAGAAGCACCCCAAGATCCATGGCAACACTGGAGAGGAATCCTCAGGTTCTGGCCCCGACTCCACACAAGGACTGAGTCCCCGGCATGGACGGGAGAGG
This sequence comes from Budorcas taxicolor, assembly GCF_023091745.1. NCBI lineage: Eukaryota > Metazoa > Chordata > Mammalia > Artiodactyla > Bovidae > Budorcas > Budorcas taxicolor. Next base: position 65,854 of record NW_026291588.1, read on the forward strand.
AATCCCGAGAGGTCCCCTAGCAACTGGTATGGGGACTGGCCTTTCCTGAGGCCACCAGAGCGGGTCCCTGAGGTCCCCGTCGTAACTCGAGAAGACGTGCCGCAACTCGAGAAAATCCAGGAGGTTCTCCCCTCCAGGCGAGATGAGGCCCATTTCTGCTGAGGCGTCTCGAGGCGGATCACACCTCACCTCTGGAACTTCGAAAGGCTCCTTCACACCCCTGCAAATCAAGAAGATCCCCAACATACCCGTCACCACTCGAGATGAATCACGAGGGTCCCGCCCACATCCAGAGGAGCCCCGTTTGCGCCTCGTAGCTCGAGATGAGGGATCCTTTCCCTGCTTCGTTGGGAAAGAGTTCCCGGCGTTCCCGTTCGCATCTCAAGAGGAGGCCCTCTCAACAGGAACGGCGAGAGGAACTCCAGGGTCGTGCCACCATTCCAAGAGTCCCCCAGATGTCTCAGTCCATTCCAGAGGAACCTCTTTTCCCTTCACCGGCTCATCTTTCACGCCGAGGATCGACTCACACCAAGGTGGCACGTGGCACAGCCCTGTGGGAAAGCCTCGTGGGACAGCCTCGAGGGACAGCCTCAAGGGAAAGCCACAGATTCCTTGATCCACGTGACAGGAAGCGTGACACTACTGCTGCAGCTCGGGAGGAAAGCGCACGTGCATGCCCCCACTCGGGACGAGGCCTGACTCCCCTGGGGAGACTCAGAAGCACCACAAGATCCATGGCAACACTGGAGAGGAATCCTCAGGTTCCGGCCCCGACTCCACACAGGGTATTAGGCCACGGCATGGACGGGAGAGGAATCCCGAGAGGTCCCCTAGCAACTGGCATGGGGACTGGCCTTTCCTGAGGCCACCAGAGCGGGTCCCTGAAGTCCCCGTCGTAACTCGAGAAGACCTGCCGCAACTCGAGAAAATCCAGGAGGTTCTCCCCTCCAGGCAAGATGAGGCCCATTTCCGCTGAGGCGTCTCGAGGCTGATCACACCTCACCTCTGGAACTTCGAAAGGGTCCTTCACACCCCTGGTGCAAATCAAGAAGTTCCCCGACATACCCTTCTCCACTCGAGAGGAATCACGAGGGTCCCGCCCACATCCAGAGGAGCCCCGTTTCGGCCTCGTAGCTCGAGATGAGGGATCCTTTCCCTGCTTCGTCGGGAAAGAGTTCCTGGCATTCCCATCGTATCTCAAGAGGAGGCCCTCTCAACAGGAACGGCGAGAGGAATTCCAGGGTGGTGCCACCTTTCCAAGAGTCCCCCAGATGTCTCAGTCCATTCCAGAGGAAACTCTTTTCCCTTCACCGGCTCGTCTTTCACGCCGAGGATCGACTCACACCAAGGTGGCACGTGGCACAGCCCTGTGGGAAAGCCTCGTGGGAAAGCCTCGAGGGACAGCCTCGAGGGAAAGCCACAGATCCCTTGATCCACGTGACAGGAAGCGTGACACTACTGCTGCAGCTCGGGAGGAAAGCGCACGTGCATGCCCCCACTCGAGACGAGGCTTGACTCCCCTGGGGAGACTCAGAAGCACCCCAAGATCCATGGAAACACTGGAGAGGAATCCTCAGGTTCCGGCCCCGACTCCACACAAGGACTGAGGCCCCGGCATGGACGGGAGAGGAATCCCGAGAGGCCCCCTAGCAACTGGCATGGGGACTGGCCTTTCCTGAGGCCACCAGAGCGGGTCCCTGAGGTCCCCTTCGTAACTCGAGAAGACCTGCAACAACTCGAGAAAATCCAGGAGGTTCTCCCCTCCAGGCGAGATGAGGCCCATTTCTGCTGAGGCGTCTCGAGGCGGATCACACCTCACCTCTGGAACTTCGAAAGGCTCCTTCACACCCCTGCAAATCAAGAAGATCCCCGACATACCCGTCTCCACTCGAGAGGAATCACGAGGGTCCCGCCCACATCCAGAGGAGCCCCGTTTGCGCCTCGTAGCTCGAGATGAGGGATCCTTTCCCTGCTTCGTTGGGAAAGAGTTCCCGGCGTTCCCATCGCATCTCAAGAGGAGGCCCTCTCAACAGGAAAGGCGAGAGGAACTCCAGGGTCCTGCCACCATTCCAAGAGTCCCCCAGATGTCTCAGTCCTTTCCAGAGGAAACTCTTTTCCCTTCACCGGCTCGTCTTTCACGCCGAGGATCGACTCACACCAAGGTGGCACGTGGCACAGCCCTGTGGGAAAGCCTCGTGGGACAGCCTCGAGGGACAGCCTCAAGGGAAAGCCACAGATTCCTTGATCCACGTGACAGGAAGCGTGACACTACTGCTGCAGCTCGGGAGGAAAGTGCACGTGCATGCCCCCACTCGGGACGAGGCCTGACTCCCCTGGGGAGACTCAGAAGCACCCCAAGATCCATGGCAACACTGGAGAGGAATCCTCAGGTTCCGGCCCCGACTCCACACAGGGTATTAGGCCACGGCATGGACGGGAGAGGAATCCCGAGAGGTCCCCTAGCAACTGGCATGGGGACTGGCCTTTCCTGAGGCCACCAGAGCGGGTCCCTGAGGTCCCCGTCGTAACTCGAGAAGACCTGCCGCAACTCGAGAAAATCCAGGAGGTTCTCCCCTCCAGGCAAGATGAGGCCCATTTCCGCTGAGGCGTCTCGAGGCTGATCACACCTCACCTCTGGAACTTCGAAAGGGTCCTTCACACCCCTGGTGCAAATCAAGAAGTTCCCCGACATACCCTTCTCCACTCGAGAGGAATCACGAGGGGCCCGCCCACATCCAGAGGAGCCCCGTTTCGGCCTCGTAGCTCGAGATGAGGGATCCTTTCCCTGCTTCGTCGGGAAAGAGTTCCTGGCATTCCCATCGTATCTCAAGAGGAGGCCCTCTCAACAGGAACGGCGAGAGGAACTCCAGGGTCGTGCCACCTTTCCAAGAGTCCCCCAGATGTCTCAGTCCATTCCAGAGGAAACTCTTTTCTCTTCACCGGCTCGTCTTTCACGCCGAGGATCGACTCACACCAAGGTGGCACGTGGCACAGCCCTGTGGGAAAGCCTCGTGGGAAAGCCTCCAGGGACAGACTCGAGGGAAAGCCACAGATCCCTTGATCCACGTGACAGGAAGCGTGACACTACTGCTGCAGCTGGGGAGGAAAGCGCACGTGCATGCCCCCACTCGAGACGAGGCCTGACTCCCCTGGGGAGACTCAGAAGCACCCCCAAGATCCATGGAAACACTGGAGAGGAATCCTCAGGTTCCGGCCCCGACTCCACACAAGGACTGAGGCCCCGGCATGGACGGGAGAGGAATCCCGAGAGGCCCCCTAGCAACTGGCATGGGGACTGGCCTTTCCTGAGGCCACCAGAGCGGGTTCCTGAGGTCCCCTTCGTAACTCGAGAAGACCTGCAACAACTCGAGAAAATCCAGGAGGTTCTCCCCTCCAGGAGAGATGAGGCCCATTTCTGCTGAGGCGTCTCGAGGCTGATCACACCTCACCTCTGGAACTTCGAAAGGGTCCTTCACACCCTTGGTGCAAATCAAGAAGTTCCCCGACATACCCGTCTCCACTCGAGAGGAATCACGAGGGTCCCGCCCACATCCAGAGGAGCCCCGTTTCCGCCTCGTAGCTCGAGATGAGGGATCCTTTCCCTGCTTCGTCGGGAAAGAGTTCCCGGCGTTCCCGTCGCATCTCAAGAGGAGGCCCTCTCAACAGGAACGGCGAGAGGAACTCCAGGGTCGTGCCACCATTCCAAGAGTCCCCCAGATGTCTCAGTCCATTCCAGAGGAACCTCTTTTCCCTTCACCGGCTCGTCTTTCACGCCGAGGATCGACTCACACCAGGTTGGCACGTGGCACAGCACTGTGGGAAAGCCTCGTGGGAAAGCCTCGAGGGACAGCCTCGAGGGAAAGCCACAGATCCCTTGATCCACGTGACAGGAAGCGTGACACTACTGCTGCAGCTCGGGAGGAAAGCGCACGTGCATGCCCCCACTCGAGACGAGGCCTGACTCCCCTGGGGAGACTCAGAAGCACCCCAAGATCCATTGCAACACTGGAGAGGAATCCTCAGGTTCTGGCCCCGACTCCACACGAGGACTGAATCCCCGGCATGGACGGGAGAGGAATCCCGAGAGGTCCCCTAGCAACTGGTATGGGGACTGGCCTTTCCTGAGGCCACCAGAGCGGGTCCCTGAGGTCCCCGTCGTAACTCGAGAAGACGTGCCGCAACTCGAGAAAATCCAGGAGGTTCTCCCCTCCAGGCGAGATGAGGCCCATTTCTGCTGAGGCGTCACGAGGCGGATCACACCTCACCTCTGGAACTTCGAAAGGCTCCTTCACACCCCTGCAAATCAAGAAGTTCCCCAACATACCCGTCTCCACTCGAGAGGAATCACGAGGGTCCCGCCCACATCCAGAGGAGCCCCGTTTGCGCCTCGTAGCTCGAGATGAGGGATCCTTTCCCTGCTTCGTTGGGAAAGAGTTCCCGGCGTTCCCGTCGCATCTCAAGAGGAGGCCCTCTCAACAGGAACGGCGAGAGGAACTCCAGGGTCGTGCCACCATTCCAAGAGTCCCCCAGATGTCTCAGTCCATTCCAGAGGAACCTCTTTTCCCTTCACCGGCTCATCTTTCACGCCGAGGATCGACTCACACCAAGGTGGCACATGGCACAGCCCTGTGGGAAAACCTCGTGTGTAAGCCTCGATCGAAAGCCTCGAGGGAAAGCCACAGATCCCTTGATCCACGTGACAGGAAGCGTGACCCTACTGCTGCAGCTTGGGAGGAAAGCGCACGTGCATGCCCCCACTCGCGACGAGGCCTGACTCCCCTGGGGAGACTCAGAAGCACCCCAAGATCCATGGCAACACTGGAGAGGAATCCTCAGGTTCTGGCCCCGACTCCACACAAGGTCTTAGCCCCCAGCATGGACGGGAGAGGAATCCCGAGATGGCCCCTAGCAACTCGCATGGCGACTGGTCTTTCCTGAGGCCACCAGAGCGGGTCCCTGAGGTCCCCGTTGTAACTCGAGAAGACCTGCCGCAATTCCAGAAAATCCAGGAGTTTCTCCCCTCCTGACGAGATGAGGCCCATTTCCGCTGAGGCGTCTCGAGGCTGATCACACCTCACCTCTGGACCTTCGAAAGGGTCTTTCACACCCTTGGTGCAAATCAAGAAGTTCCCTGACATACCCGTCTCCACTCGAGAGGAATCACGAGGGTCCCGCCCACATCCAGAGGAGCCCCGTTTCCGCCTCGTAGCTCGAGATGAGGCATCCTTTCCCTGCTTCGTCGGGAAAGAGTTCCAGGCGTTCCCGTCGCATCTCAAGAGGAGGCCCTCTCAACAGGAACGGCGAGAGGAACTCCAGGGTCGTGCCACCTTTCCAAGAGTCCCCCAGATGTCTCAGTCCATTCCAATGGAAACTCTTTTCCATTCACCGGCTCGTCTTTCACGCCGAGGATCGACTCACACCAAGGTGGCACGTGGCACAGTCCTGTGGGATAGACTCGTGGGAAAGCTTCGAGGGACAGCCTCGAGGGAAAGCCACAGATCCCTTGATCCACGTGACAGGAAGCGTGACACTACTGCTGCAGCTCGGGAGGAAAGCGCACGTGCATGCCCCCACTCGAGACGAGGCCTGACTCCCCTGGGGAGACTCAGAAGCACCCCAAGATCCATGGCAACACTGGAGAGGAATCCTCAGGTTCCGGCCCCGACTCCACACAAGGACTGAGGCCCCGGCATGGACGGGAGAGGAATCCCGAGAGGCCCCCTAGCAACTGGCATGGGGACTGGCCTTTCCTGAGGCCACCAGAGCGGGTCCCTGAGGTCCCCTTCGTAACTCGAGAAGACCTGCCGCAACTCGAGAAAATCCAGGAGGTTCTCCCCTCCAGGCGAGATGAGGCCCATTTCTGCTGAGGCGTCTCGAAGCGGATCACACCTCACCTCTGGAACTTCGAAAGGCTCCTTCACACCCCTGCAAATCAAGAAGATCCCCGACATACCCGTCTCCACTCGAGAGGAATCACGAGGGTCCCGCCCACATCCAGAGGAGCCCCGTTTGCGCCTCGTAGCTCGAGATGAGGGATCCTTTCCCTGCTTCGTTGGGAAAGAGTTCCCGGCGTTCCCATCGCATCTCAAGAGGAGGCCCTCTCAACAGGAACGGCGAGAGGAACTCCAGGGTCGTGCCACCTTTCCAAGAGTCCCCCAGATGTCTCAGTCCATTCCAGAGGAAACTCTTTTCTCTTCACCGGCTCGTCTTTCATGCCGAGGATCGACTCACACCAAGGTGGCACGTGGCACAGCCCTGTGGGAAAGCCTCGTGGGACAGCCTCGAGGGACAGCCTCAAGGGAAAGCCACAGATTCCTTGATCCACGTGACAGGAAGCGTGACACTACTGCTGCAGCTCGGGAGGAAAGCGCACGTGCATGCCCCCACTCGGGACGAGGCCTGACTCCCCTGGGGAGACTCAGAAGCACCCCAAGATCCATGGCAACACTGGAGAGGAATCCTCAGGTTCCGGCCCCGACTCCACACAGGGTATTAGGCCACGGCATGGACGGGAGAGGAATCCCGAGAGGTCCCCTAGCAACTGGCATGGGGACTGGCCTTTCCTGAGGCCACCAGAGCGGGTCCCTGAGGTCCCCGTCGTAACTCGAGAAGACCTGCCGCAACTCGAGAAAATCCAGGAGGTTCTCCCCTCCAGGCAAGATGAGGCCCATTTCCGCTGAGGCGTCTCGAGGCTGATCACACCTCACCTCTGGAACTTCGAAAGGGTCCTTCACACCCCTGGTGCAAATCAAGAAGTTCCCCGACATACCCTTCTCCACTCGAGAGGAATCACGAGGGTCCCGCCCACATCCAGAGGAGCCCCGTTTCGGCCTCGTAGCTCGAGATGAGGGATCCTTTCCCTGCTTCGTCGGGAAAGAGTTCCTGGCATTCCCATCGTATCTCAAGAGGAGGCCCTCTCAACAGGAACGGCGAGAGGAACTCCAGGGTCGTGCCACCTTTCCAAGAGTCCCCCAGATGTCTCAGTCCATTCCAGAGGAAACTCTTTTCTCTTCACCGGCTCGTCTTTCACGCCGAGGATCGACTCACACCAAGGTGGCACGTGGCACAGCCCTGTGGGAAAGCCTCGTGGGAAAGCCTCCAGGGACAGCCTCGAGGGAAAGCCACAGATCCCTTGATCCACGTGACAGGAAGCGTGACACTACTGCTGCAGCTCGGGAGGAAAGCGCACGTGCATGCCCCCACTCGAGACGAGGCCTGACTCCCCTGGGGAGACTCAGAAGCACCCCAAGATCCATGGAAACACTGGAGAGGAATCCTCAGGTTCCGGCCCCGACTCCACACAAGGACTGAGGCCCCGGCATGGACGGGAGAGGAATCCCGAGAGGCCCCCTAGCAACTGGCATGGGGACTGGCCTTTCCTGAGGCCACCAGAGCGGGTCCCTGAGGTCCCCGTCGTAACTCGAGAAGACGTGCCGCAACTCGAGAAAATCCAGGAGGTTCTCCCCTCCAGGCGAGATGAGGCCCATTTCTGCTGAGGCGTCACGAGGCGGATCACACCTCACCTCTGGAACTTCGAAAGGCTCCTTCACACCCCTGCAAATCAAGAAGTTCCCCAACATACCCGTCTCCACTCGAGAGGAATCACGAGGGTCCCGCCCACATCCAGAGGAGCCCCGTTTGCGCCTCGTAGCTCGAGATGAGGGATCCTTTCCCTGCTTCGTTGGGAAAGAGTTCCCGGCGTTCCCGTCGCATCTCAAGAGGAGGCCCTCTCAACAGGAACGGCGAGAGGAACTCCAGGGTCGTGCCACCATTCCAAGAGTCCCCCAGATGTCTCAGTCCATTCCAGAGGAACCTCTTTTCCCTTCACCGGCTCATCTTTCACGCCGAGGATCGACTCACACCAAGGTGGCACATGGCACAGCCCTGTGGGAAAACCTCGTGTGTAAGCCTCGATCGAAAGCCTCGAGGGAAAGCCACAGATCCCTTGATCCACGTGACAGGAAGCGTGACCCTACTGCTGCAGCTTGGGAGGAAAGCGCACGTGCATGCCCCCACTCGCGACGAGGCCTGACTCCCCTGGGGAGACTCAGAAGCACCCCAAGATCCATGGCAACACTGGAGAGGAATCCTCAGGTTCTGGCCCCGACTCCACACAAGGTCTTAGCCCCCAGCATGGACGGGAGAGGAATCCCGAGATGGCCCCTAGCAACTCGCATGGCGACTGGTCTTTCCTGAGGCCACCAGAGCGGGTCCCTGAGGTCCCCGTTGTAACTCGAGAAGACCTGCCGCAATTCCAGAAAATCCAGGAGTTTCTCCCCTCCTGACGAGATGAGGCCCATTTCCGCTGAGGCGTCTCGAGGCTGATCACACCTCACCTCTGGACCTTCGAAAGGGTCTTTCACACCCTTGGTGCAAATCAAGAAGTTCCCTGACACACCCGTCTCCACTCGAGAGGAATCACGAGGGTCCCGCCCACATCCAGAGGAGCCCCGTTTCCGCCTCGTAGCTCGAGATGAGGCATCCTTTCCCTGCTTCGTCGGGAAAGAGTTCCAGGCGTTCCCGTCGCATCTCAAGAGGAGGCCCTCTCAACAGGAACGGCGAGAGGAACTCCAGGGTCGTGCCACCTTTCGAAGATTCCCCCAGATGTCTCAGTCCATTCCAATGGAAACTCTTTTCCATTCACCGGCTCGTCTTTCACGCCGAGGATCGACTCACACCAAGGTGGCACGTGGCACAGTCCTGTGGGATAGACTCGTGGGAAAGCTTCGAGGGACAGCCTCGAGGGAAAGCCACAGATCCCTTGATCCACGTGACAGGAAGCGTGACACTACTGCTGCAGCTCGGGAGGAAAGCGCACGTGCATGCCCCCACTCGAGACGAGGCCTGACTCCCCTGGGGAGACTCAGAAGCACCCCAAGATCCATGGCAACACTGGAGAGGAATCCTCAGGTTCCGGCCCCGACTCCACACAAGGACTGAGGCCCCGGCATGGACGGGAGAGGAATCCCGAGAGGCCCCCTAGCAACTGGCATGGGGACTGGCCTTTCCTGAGGCCACCAGAGCGGGTCCCTGAGGTCCCCTTCGTAACTCGAGAAGACCTGCCGCAACTCGAGAAAATCCATGAGGTTCTCCCCTCCAGGCGAGATGAGGCCCATTTCTGCTGAGGCGTCTCGAAGCGGATCACACCTCACCTCTGGAACTTCGAAAGGCTCCTTCACACCCCTGCAAATCAAGAAGATCCCCGACATACCCGTCTCCACTCGAGAGGAATCACGAGGGTCCCGCCCACATCCAGAGGAGCCCCGTTTGCGCCTCGTAGCTCGAGATGAGGGATCCTTTCCCTGCTTCGTTGGGAAAGAGTTCCCGGCGTTCCCATCGCATCTCAAGAGGAGGCCCTCTCAACAGGAACGGCGAGAGGAACTCCAGGGTCGTGCCACCTTTCCAAGAGTCCCCCAGATGTCTCAGTCCATTCCAGAGGAAACTCTTTTCTCTTCACCGGCTCGTCTTTCATGCCGAGGATCGACTCACACCAAGGTGGCACGTGGCACAGCCCTGTGGGAAAGCCTCGTGGGACAGCCTCGAGGGACAGCCTCAAGGGAAAGCCACAGATTCCTTGATCCACGTGACAGGAAGCGTGACACTACTGCTGCAGCTCGGGAGGAAAGCGCACGTGCATGCCCCCACTCGGGACGAGGCCTGACTCCCCTGGGGAGACTCAGAAGCACCCCAAGATCCATGGCAACACTGGAGAGGAATCCTCAGGTTCCGGCCCCGACTCCACACAGGGTATTAGGCCACGGCATGGACGGGAGAGGAATCCCGAGAGGTCCCCTAGCAACTGGCATGGGGACTGGCCTTTCCTGAGGCCACCAGAGCGGGTCCCTGAGGTCCCCGTCGTAACTCGAGAAGACCTGCCGCAACTCGAGAAAATCCAGGAGGTTCTCCCCTCCAGGCAAGATGAGGCCCATTTCCGCTGAGGCGTCTCGAGGCTGATCACACCTCACCTCTGGAACTTCGAAAGGGTCCTTCACACCCCTGGTGCAAATCAAGAAGTTCCCCGATATACCCTTCTCCACTCGAGAGGAATCACGAGGGTCCCGCCCACATCCAGAGGAGCCCCGTTTCGGCCTCGTAGCTCGAGATGAGGGATCCTTTCCCTGCTTCGTCGGGAAAGAGTTCCTGGCATTCCCATCGTATCTCAAGAGGAGGCCCTCTCAACAGGAACGGCGAGAGGAACTCCAGGGTCGTGCCACCTTTCCAAGAGTCCCCCAGATGTCTCAGTCCATTCCAGAGGAAACTCTTTTCTCTTCACCGGCTCGTCTTTCACGCCGAGGATCGACTCACACCAAGGTGGCACGTGGCACAGCCCTGTGGGAAAGCCTCGTGGGAAAGCCTCCAGGGACAGCCTCGAGGGAAAGCCACAGATCCCTTGATCCACGTGACAGGAAGCGTGACACTACTGCTGCAGCTCGGGAGGAAAGCGCACGTGCATGCCCCCACTCGAGACGAGGCCTGACTCCCCTGGGGAGACTCAGAAGCACCCCAAGATCCATGGAAACACTGGAGAGGAATCCTCAGGTTCCGGCCCCGACTCCACACAAGGACTGAGGCCCCGGCATGGACGGGAGAGGAATCCCGAGAGGCCCCCTAGCAACTGGCATGGGGACTGGCCTTTCCTGAGGCCACCAGAGCGGGTCCCTGAGGTCCCCGTCGTAACTCGAGAAGACGTGCCGCAACTCGAGAAAATCCAGGAGGTTCTCCCCTCCAGGCGAGATGAGGCCCATTTCTGCTGAGGCGTCACGAGGCGGATCACACCTCACCTCTGGAACTTCGAAAGGCTCCTTCACACCCCTGCAAATCAAGAAGTTCCCCAACATACCCGTCTCCACTCGAGAGGAATCACGAGGGTCCCGCCCACATCCAGAGGAGCCCCGTTTGCGCCTCGTAGCTCGAGATGAGGGATCCTTTCCCTGCTTCGTTGGGAAAGAGTTCCCGGCGTTCCCGTCGCATCTCAAGAGGAGGCCCTCTCAACAGGAACGGCGAGAGGAACTCCAGGGTCGTGCCACCATTCCAAGAGTCCCCCAGATGTCTCAGTCCATTCCAGAGGAACCTCTTTTCCCTTCACCGGCTCATCTTTCACGCCGAGGATCGACTCACACCAAGGTGGCACATGGCACAGCCCTGTGGGAAAACCTCGTGTGTAAGCCTCGATCGAAAGCCTCGAGGGAAAGCCACAGATCCCTTGATCCACGTGACAGGAAGCGTGACCCTACTGCTGCAGCTTGGGAGGAAAGCGCACGTGCATGCCCCCACTCGCGACGAGGCCTGACTCCCCTGGGGAGACTCAGAAGCACCCCAAGATCCATGGCAACACTGGAGAGGAATCCTCAGGTTCTGGCCCCGACTCCACACAAGGTCTTAGCCCCCAGCATGGACGGGAGAGGAATCCCGAGATGGCCCCTAGCAACTCGCATGGCGACTGGCCTTTCCTGAGGCCACCAGAGCGGGTCCCTGAGGTCCCCGTCGTAACTCGAGAAGACCTGCCGCAACTCGAGAAAATCCAGGAGGTTCTCCCCTCCAGGCGAGATGAGGCCCATTTCCGATGAGGCGTCTCGAGGCTGATCACACCTCACCTCTGGAACTTCGAAAGGGTCCTTCACACCCTTGGTGCAAATCAAGAAGTTCCCCGACATACCCGTCTCCACTCGAGAGGAATCACGAGGGTCCCGCCCAAATCCAGAGGAGCCCCGTTTCCGCCTCGTAGCTCGAGATGAGGGATCCTTTCCCTGCTTCGTCGGGAAAGAGTTCCCGGCGTTCCCGTCGCATCTCAAGAGGAGGACCTCTCAAAAGGAATGGCGAGAGGAACTCCAGGGTCGTGCCACCATTCCAAGAGTCCCCCAGATGTCTCAGTCCATTCCAGAGGAACCTCTTTTCCCTTCACCGGCTCGTCTTTCACGCCGAGGATCGACTCCCACCAAGGTGGCACGTGGCACAGCCCTGTGGGAAAGCCTCGTGGGAAAGCCTCGAGGGACAGCCTCGAGAGAAAGCCACAGATCCCTTGATCCACGTGACAGGAAGCGTGACACTACTGCTGCAGCTCGGGAGGAAAGCGCACGTGCATGCCCCCACTCGAGACGAGGCCTGACTCCCCTGGGGAGACTCAGAAGCACCCCAAGATCCATGGCAACATTGGAGAGGAATTCTCAGGTTCCGGCCCCGACTCCACACAAGGACTGAGGCCCCGGCATGGACGGGAGAGGAATCCCGAGAGGCCCCCTAGCAACTCGAATGGGGACTGGCCTTTCCTGAGGCCACCAGAGCGGGTCCCTGAGGTCCCCGTCGTAACTCGAGAAGACCTGCCACAACTCGAGAAAATCCAGGAGGTTCTCCCCTCCAGGCGAGATGAGGCCCATTTCCGTTGAGGCGTCTCGAGGCTGATCACACCTCACCTCTGCAAGTTGGAAAGGGTCCTTCACACCCTTGGTGCAAATCAAGAAGTTCCCCGACATACCCGTCTCCACTCGAGAGGAATCACGAGGGTCCCGCCCACATCCAGAGGAGCCCCGTTTCCGCCTCATAGCTCGAGATGAGGGATCCTTTCCCTGTTTCGTCGGGAAAGAGTTCCCGGCGTTCCCGTCGCATCTCAAGAGGAGGCCCTCTCAACAGGAACGGCGAGAGGAACTCCAGGGTCGTGCCACCATTCCAAGAGTCCCCCAGATGTCTGAGTCCATTCCAGAGGAACCTCTTTTCCCTTCACCGGCTCGTCTTTCACGCCGAGGATCGACTCACACCAAGGTGGCACGTGGCACAGCCCTGTGGGAAAGCCTCGTGGGAAAGCCTCGAGGGACAGCCTCGAGGGAAAGCCACAGATCCCTTGATCCACGTGACAGGAAGCGTGACACTAATGCTGCAGCTCGGGAGGAAAGCGCACGTGCATGCCCCCACTCGAGACGAGGCCTGACTCCCCTGGGGAGACTCAGAAGCACCCCAAGATCCATGGCAACACTGGAGAGGAATCCTCAGGTTCCGGGCCCGACTCCACACAAGGACTGAGGCCCCGGAATGGACGGTAGAGGAATCCCGAGAGGTCCCCTAGCAACTGCCATGGGGACTGGCCTTTCCTGAGGCCACCAGAGCGGGTCCCTGAGGTCCCCGTCGTAACTCGAGAAGACCTGCTGCAACTCGAGAAAATCCAGGAGGTTCTCCCCTCCAGGCGAGATGAGGCCCATTTCCGCTGAGGCGTCTCGAGGCTGATCACACCTCCCCTCTGGAACTTCGAAAGGGTCCCTCACACCCTTGGTGCAAATCAAGAAGTTCCCCGACATACCCGTCTCCACTCGAGAGGAATCACGAGGGTCCCGCCCACATCCATAGGAGCCCCGTTTCAGCCTCGTAGCTCGAGATGAGGGATCCTTTCCCTGCTTCGTCGGGAAAGAGTTCCCGGCGTTCCCGTCGCATCTCAAGAGGAGGCCCTCTCAACAGGAACGGCGAGAGGAACTCCAGGGTCGTGCCACCATTCAAAGAGTCCCCCAGATGTCTCAGTCCATTCCAGAGGAACCTCTTTTCCCTTCACCGGCTCGTCTTTCACGCCGAGGATCGACTCACACCAAGGTGGCACGTGGCACAGCCCTGTGGGAAAGCCTCGTGGGAAAGCCTCGAGGGACAGCCTCGAGGGAAAGCCACAGATCCCTTGATCCACGTGACAGGAAGCGTGACACTACTGCTGCAGCTCGGGAGGAAACCGCACGTGCATGCCCCCACTCGAGACGAGGCCTGACTCCCCTGGGGAGACTCAGAAGCACCCCAAGATCCATGGCAACACTGGAGAGGAATCCTCAGGTTCCGGGCCCGACTCCACACAAGGACTGAGGCCCCGGCATGGACGGGAGAGGAATCCCAAGAGGTCCCCTAGCAACTTCCATGGGGACTGGCCTTTCCTGAGGCCAACAGAGCGGGTCCCTGAGGTCCCCGTCGTAACTCGAGAAGACCTGCCGCAACTCGAGAAAATCCAGGAGGTTCTCCCCTCCAGGCGAGATGAGGCCCATTTCCGATGAGGCGTCTCGAGGCTGATCACACCTCACCTCTGGAACTTCGAAAGGCTCCTTCACACCCTTGGTGCAAATCAAGAAGTTCCCCGACATACCTGTCTCCACTCGAGAGGAATCACGAGGGTCCCGCCCACATCCAGAGGAGCCCCGTTTCCGCCTCGTAGCTCGAGATGAGGGATCCTTTCCCTGCTTCGTCGGGAAAGAGTTCCCGGCGTTCCCGTCGCATCTCAAGAGGAGGACCTCTCAAAAGGAATGGCGAGAGGAACTCCAGGGTCGTGCCACCATTCCAAGAGTCCCCCAGATGTCTCAGTCCATTCCAGAGAAACCTCTTTTCCCTTCACCGGCTCGTCTTTCACGCCGAGGATCGACTCACACCAAGGTGGCACGTGGCACAGCCCTGTGGGAAAGCCTCGTGGGAAAGCCTCGAGGGACAGCCTCGAGGGAAAGCCACAGATCCCTTGATCCACGTGACAGGAAGCGTGACACTACTGCTGCAGCTCGGGAGGAAAGCGCACGTGCATGCCCCCACTCGAGACGAGGCCTGACTCCTCTGGGGAGACTCAGAGGCACCCCAAGATCCATGGCAACACTGGAGAGGAATTCTCAGGTTCCGGCCCCGACTCCACACAAGGACTGAGGCCCCGGCATGGACGGGAGAGGAATCCCGAGAGGCCCCCTAGCAACTCGAATGGGGACTGGCCTTTCCTGAGGCCACCAGAGCGGGTCCCTGAGGTCCCTGTCCTAACTCGAGAAGACCTGCCACAACTCGAGAAAATCCGGGAGGTTCTCCCCTCCAGGCGAGATGAGGCCCATTTCCGTTGAGGCGTCTCGAGGCTGATCACACCTCACCTCTGGAAGTTGGAAAGGGTCCTTCACACCCTTGGTGCAAATCAAGAAGTTCCCCGACATACCCGTCTCCACTCGAGAGGAATCACGAGGGTCCCGCCCACATCCAGAGGAGCCCCGTTTCCGCCTCATAGCTCGAGATGAGGGATCCTTTCCCTGTTTCGTCGGGAAAGAGTTCCCGGCGTTCCCGTCGCATCTCAAGAGGAGGCCCTCTCAACAGGAACGGCGAGAGGAACTCCAGGGTCGTGCCACCATTCCAAGAGTCCCCCAGATGTCTCAGTCCATTCCAGAGGAACCTCTTTTCCCTTCACCGGCTCGTCTTTCACGCCGAGGATCGACTCACACCAAGGTGGCACGTGGCACAGCCCTGTGGGAAAGCCTCGTGGGAAAGCCTCGAGGGACAGCCTCGAGGGAAAGCCACAGATCCCTTGATCCACGTGACAGGAAGCGTGACACTACTGCTGCAGCTCGGGAGGAAAGCGCACGTGCATGCCCCCACTCGAGACGAGGCCTGACTCCCCTGGGGAGACTCAGAAGCACCCCAAGATCCATGGCAACACTTGAGAGGAATCCTCAGGTTCCGGGCCCGACTCCACACAAGGACTGAGGCCCCGGCATGGACGGGAGAGGAATCCCAAGAGGTCCCCTAGCAACTTCCATGGGGACTGGCCTTTCCTGAGGCCACCAGAGCGGGTCCCTGAGATCCCCGTCGTAACTCGAGAAGACCTGCCGCAACTCGAGAAAATCCAGGAGGTTCTCCCCTCCAGGCGAGATGAGGCCCATTTCCGTTGAGGCGTCTCGAGGCTGATCACACCTCACCTCTGGAACTTCGAAAGGCTCCTTCACACCCTTGGTGCAAATCAAGAAGTTCCCCGACATACCCGTCTCCACTCGAGAGGAATCACGAGGGTCCCGCCCAAATCCAGAGGAGCCCCGTTTCCGCCTCGTAGCTCGAGATGAGGGATCCTTTCCCTGCTTCGTCGGGAAAGAGTTCCCGGCGTTCCCGTCGCATCTCAAGAGGAGGACCTCTCAAAAGGAATGGCGAGAGGAACTCCAGGGTCGTGCCACCATTCCAAGAGTCCCCCAGATGTCTCAGTCCATTCCAGAGGAACCTCTTTTCCCTTCACCGGCTCGTCTTTCACGCCGAGGATCGACTGACACCAAGGTGGCACGTGGCACAGCCCTGTGGGAAAGCCTCGTGGGAAAGCCTCGAGGGACAGCCTCGAGGGAAAGCCACAGATCCCTTGATCCACGTGACAGGAAGCGTGACACTACTGCTGCAGCTCGGGAGGAAAGCGCACGTGCATGCCCCCACTCGAGACGAGGCCTGACTCCCCTGGGGAGACTCAGAAGCACCCCAAGATCCATGGCAACACTGGAGAGGAATCCTCAGGTTCCGGGCCTGACTCCACACAAGGACTGAGGCCCCGGCATGGACGGGAGAGGAATCCCAAGAGGTCCCCTAGCAACTGCCATGGGGACTGGCCTTTCCTGAGGCCACCAGAGCGGGTCCCTGAGGTCCCCGTCGTAACTCGAGAAGACCTGCCGCAACTCGAGAAAATCCAGGAGGTTCTCCCCTCCAGGCGAGATGAGGCCCATTTCCGATGAGGCGTCTCCAGGCTGATCACACCTCACCTCTGGAACTTCAAAAGGCTCCTTCACACCCTTGGTGCAAATCAAGAAGTTCCCCGACATACCCGTCTCCACTCGAGAGGAATCAGGAGGGTCCCGCCCAAATCCAGAGGAGCCCCGTTTCCGCCTCGTAGCTCGAGATGAGGGACCCTTTCCCTGCTTCGTCGGGAAAGAGTTCCCGGCGTTCCCGTCGCATCTCAAGAGGAGGCCCTCTCAATAGGAACGGCGAGAGGAACTCCAGGGTCGTGCCACATTTCCAAGAGTCCCCCAGATGTCTCAGTCCATTTCAGAGGAACCTCTTTTCCCTTCACCGGCTCGTCTTTCACGCCGCCGAGGATCGACTCACACCAAGGTGGCACGTGGCACAGCCCTGTGGGAAAGCCTCGTGGGAAAGCCTCGAGGGACAGCCTCGAGGGAAAGCCACAGATCCCTTGATCCACGTGACAGGAAGCGTGACACTACTGCTGCAGCTCGGGAGGAAAGCGCACGTGCATGCCCCCACTCGAGACGAGGCCTGACTCCCCTGGGGAGACTCAGAAGCACCCCAAGATCCATGGCAACACTGGAGAGGAATCCTCAGGTTGCGGCCCCGACTCCACACAAGGACTGAGGCCCCGGCATGGACGGGAGAGTAATCCCGAGAGGCCCCCTAGCAACTCGAATGGGGACTGGCCGTTCCTGAGGCCACCAGAGCGGGTCCCTGAGGTCCCCGTCCTAACTCGAGAAGACCTGCCACAACTCGAGAAAATCCGGGAGGTTCTCCCCTCCAGGCGAGATGAGGCCCATTTCCGTTGAGGCGTCTCGAGGCTGATCACACCTCACCTCTGGAAGTTGGAAAGGGTCCTTCACACCCTTGGTGCAAATCAAGAAGTTCCCCGACATACCCGTCTCCACTCGAGAGGAATCACGAGGGTCCCGCCCACATCCAGAGGAGCCCCGTTTCCGCCTCGTAGCTCGAGATGAGGGATCCTTTCCCTGCTTCGTCGGGAAAGAGTTCCCGGCGTTCCCGTCGCATCTCAAGAGGAGGACCTCTCAAAAGGAATGGCGAGAGGAACTCCAGGGTCGTGCCACCATTCCAAGAGTCCCCCAGATGTCTCAGTCCATTCCAGAGAAACCTCTTTTCCCTTCACCGGCTCGTCTTTCACGCCGAGGATCGACTCACACCAAGGTGGCACGTGGCACAGCCCTGTGGGAAAGCCTCGTGGGAAAGCCTCGAGGGACAGCCTCGAGGGAAAGCCACAGATCCCTTGATCCACGTGACAGGAAGCGTGACACTACTGCTGCAGCTCGGGAGGAAAGCGCACGTGCATGCCCCCACTCGAGACGAGGCCTGACTCCCCTGGGGAGACTCAGAAGCACCCCAAGATCCATGGCAACACTGGAGAGGAATCCTCAGGTTCCTGGCCCGACTCCACACAAGGACTGAGGCCCCGGCATGGACGGGAGAGGAATCCCAAGAGGTCCCCTAGCAACTGCCATGGGGACTGGCCTTTCCTGAGGCCACCAGAGCGGGTCCCTGAGGTCCCCGTCGTAACTCGAGAAGACCTGCCGCAACTCGAGAAAATCCAGGAGGTTCTCCCCTCCATGCGAGATGAGGCCCATTTCCGATGAGGCGTCTCGAGGCTGATCACACCTCACCTCTGGAACTTCGAAAGGCTCCTTCACACCCTTGGTGCAAATCAAGAAGTTCCCCGACATACCCGTCTCCACTCGAGAGGAATCACGAGGGTCCCGCCCAAATCCAGAGGAGCCCCGTTTCCGCCTCGTAGCTCGAGATGAGGGATCCTTTCCCTGCTTTTTCGGGAAAGAGTTCCCGGCGTTCCCGTCGCATCTCAAGAGGAGGCCCTCTCAATAGGAACGGCGAGAGGAACTCCAGGGTCGTACCACATTTCCAAGAGTCCCCCAGATGTCTCAGTCCATTCCAGAGGAACCTCTTTCCCTTCACCGGCTCGTCTTTCACGCCGAGGATCGACTCACACCAAGGTGGCACGTGGCACAGCCCTGTGGGAAAGCCTCGTGGGAAAGCCTCGAGGGACAGCCTCGAGAGAAAGCCACAGATCCCTTGATCCACGTGACAGGAAGCGTGACACTACTGCTGCAGCTCGGGAGGAAAGCGCACGTGCATGCCCCCACTCGAGACGAGGCCTGACTCCTCTGGGGAGACTCAGAGGCACCCCAAGATCCATGGCAACACTGGAGAGGAATTCTCAGGTTCCGGCCCCGACTCCACACAAGGACTGAGGCCCCGGCATGGACGGGAGAGGAATCCCGAGAGGCCCCCTAGCAACTCGAATGGGGACTGGCCTTTCCTGAGGCCACCAGAGCGGGTCCCTGAGGTCCCTGTCCTAACTCGAGAAGACCTGCCACAACTCGAGAAAATCCGGGAGGTTCTCCCCTCCAGGCGAGATGAGGCCCATTTCCGTTGAGGCGTCTCGAGGCTGATCACACCTCACCTCTGGAAGTTGGAAAGGGTCCTTCACACCCTTGGTGCAAATCAAGAAGTTCCCCGACATACCCGTCTCCACTCGAGAGGAATCACGAGGGTCCCGCCCACATCCAGAGGAGCCCCGTTTCCGCCTCATAGCTCGAGATGAGGGATCCTTTCCCTGTTTCGTCGGGAAAGAGTTCCCGGCGTTCCCGTCGCATCTCAAGAGGAGGCCCTCTCAACAGGAACGGCGAGAGGAACTCCAGGGTCGTGCCACCATTCCAAGAGTCCCCCAGATGTCTCAGTCCATTCCAGAGGAACCTCTTTTCCCTTCACCGGCTCGTCTTTCACGCCGAGGATCGACTCACACCAAGGTGGCACGTGGCACAGCCCTGTGGGAAAGCCTCGTGGGAAAGCCTCGAGGGACAGCCTCGAGGGAAAGCCACAGATCCCTTGATCCACGTGACAGGAAGCGTGACACTACTGCTGCAGCTCGGGAGGAAAGCGCACGTGCATGCCCCCACTCGAGACGAGGCCTGACTCCCCTGGGGAGACTCAGAAGCACCCCAAGATCCATGGCAACACTGGAGAGGAATCCTCAGGTTCCGGGCCCGACTCCACACAAGGACTGAGGCCCCGGCATGGACGGGAGAGGAATCCCAAGAGGTCCCCTAGCAACTTCCATGGGGACTGGCCTTTCCTGAGGCCAACAGAGCGGGTCCCTGAGATCCCCGTCGTAACTCGAGAAGACCTGCCGCAACTCGAGAAAATCCAGGAGGTTCTCCCCTCCAGGCGAGATGAGGCCCATTTCCGTTGAGGCGTCTCGAGGCTGATCACACCTCACCTCTGGAACTTCGAAAGGCTCCTTCACACCCTTGGTGCAAATCAAGAAGTTCCCCGACATACCCGTCTCCACTCGAGAGGAATCACGAGGGTCCCGCCCAAATCCAGAGGAGCCCCGTTTCCGCCTCGTAGCTCGAGATGAGGGATCCTTTCCCTGCTTCGTCGGGAAAGAGTTCCCGGCGTTCCCGTCGCATCTCAAGAGGAGGACCTCTCAAAAGGAATGGCGAGAGGAACTCCAGGGTCGTGCCACCATTCCAAGAGTCCCCCAGATGTCTCAGTCCATTCCAGAGGAACCTCTTTTCCCTTCACCGGCTCGTCTTTCACGCCGAGGATCGACTCACACCAAGGTGGCACGTGGCACAGCCCTGTGGGAAAGCCTCGTGGGAAAGCCTCGAGGGACAGCCTCGAGGGAAAGCCACAGATCCCTTGATCCACGTGACAGGAAGCGTGACACTACTGCTGCAGCTCGGGAGGAAAGCGCACGTGCATGCCCCCACTCGAGACGAGGCCTGACTCCCCTGGGGAGACTCAGAAGCACCCCAAGATCCATGGCAACACTGGAGAGGAATCCTCAGGTTCCGGGCCTGACTCCACACAAGGACTGAGGCCCCGGCATGGACGGGAGAGGAATCCCAAGAGGTCCCCTAGCAACTGCCATGGGGACTGGCCTTTCCTGAGGCCACCAGAGCGGGTCCCTGAGGTCCCTGTCCTAACTCGAGAAGACCTGCCACAACTCGAGAAAATCCGGGAGGTTCTCCCCTCCAGGCGAGATGAGGCCCATTTCCGTTGAGGCGTCTCGAGGCTGATCACACCTCACCTCTGGAAGTTGGAAAGGGTCCTTCACACCCTTGGTGCAAATCAAGAAGTTCCCCGACATACCCGTCTCCACTCGAGAGGAATCACGAGGGTCCCGCCCACATCCAGAGGAGCCCCGTTTCCGCCTCATAGCTCGAGATGAGGGATCCTTTCCCTGTTTCGTCGGGAAAGAGTTCCCGGCGTTCCCGTCGCATCTCAAGAGGAGGCCCTCTCAACAGGAACGGCGAGAGGAACTCCAGGGTCGTGCCACCATTCCAAGAGTCCCCCAGATGTCTCAGTCCATTCCAGAGGAACCTCTTTTCCCTTCACCGGCTCGTCTTTCACGCCGAGGATCGACTCACACCAAGGTGGCACGTGGCACAGCCCTGTGGGAAAGCCTCGTGGGAAAGCCTCGAGGGACAGCCTCGAGGGAAAGCCACAGATCCCTTGATCCACGTGACAGGAAGCGTGACACTACTGCTGCAGCTCGGGAGGAAAGCGCACGTGCATGCCCCCACTCGAGACGAGGCCTGACTCCCCTGGGGAGACTCAGAAGCACCCCAAGATCCATGGCAACACTGGAGAGGAATCCTCAGGTTCCGGGCCCGACTCCACACAAGGACTGAGGCCCCGGCATGGACGGGAGAGGAATCCCAAGAGGTCCCCTAGCAACTTCCATGGGGACTGGCCTTTCCTGAGGCCAACAGAGCGGGTCCCTGAGATCCCCGTCGTAACTCGAGAAGACCTGCCGCAACTCGAGAAAATCCAGGAGGTTCTCCCCTCCAGGCGAGATGAGGCCCATTTCCGTTGAGGCGTCTCGAGGCTGATCACACCTCACCTCTGGAACTTCGAAAGGCTCCTTCACACCCTTGGTGCAAATCAAGAAGTTCCCCGACATACCCGTCTCCACTCGAGAGGAATCACGAGGGTCCCGCCCAAATCCAGAGGAGCCCCGTTTCCGCCTCGTAGCTCGAGATGAGGGATCCTTTCCCTGCTTCGTCGGGAAAGAGTTCCCGGCGTTCCCGTCGCATCTCAAGAGGAGGACCTCTCAAAAGGAATGGCGAGAGGAACTCCAGGGTCGTGCCACCATTCCAAGAGTCCCCCAGATGTCTCAGTCCATTCCAGAGGAACCTCTTTTCCCTTCACCGGCTCGTCTTTCACGCCGAGGATCGACTCACACCAAGGTGGCACGTGGCACAGCCCTGTGGGAAAGCCTCGTGGGAAAGCCTCGAGGGACAGCCTCGAGGGAAAGCCACAGATCCCTTGATCCACGTGACAGGAAGCGTGACACTACTGCTGCAGCTCGGGAGGAAAGCGCACGTGCATGCCCCCACTCGAGACGAGGCCTGACTCCCCTGGGGAGACTCAGAAGCACCCCAAGATCCATGGCAACACTGGAGAGGAATCCTCAGGTTCCGGGCCTGACTCCACACAAGGACTGAGGCCCCGGCATGGACGGGAGAGGAATCCCAAGAGGTCCCCTAGCAACTGCCATGGGGACTGGCCTTTCCTGAGGCCACCAGAGCGGGTCCCTGAGGTCCCCGTCGTAACTCGAGAAGACCTGCCGCAACTCGAGAAAATCCAGGAGGTTCTCCCCTCCAGGCGAGATGAGGCCCATTTCCGATGAGGCGTCTCCAGGCTGATCACACCTCACCTCTGGAACTTCAAAAGGCTCCTTCACACCCTTGGTGCAAATCAAGAAGTTCCCCGACATACCCGTCTCCACTCGAGAGGAATCACGAGGGTCCCGCCCAAATCCAGAGGAGCCCCGTTTCCGCCTCGTAGCTCGAGATGAGGGACCCTTTCCCTGCTTCGTCGGGAAAGAGTTCCCGGCGTTCCCGTCGCATCTCAAGAGGAGGACCTCTCAAAAGGAATGGCGAGAGGAACTCCAGGGTCGTGCCACCATTCCAAGAGTCCCCCAGATGTCTCAGTCCATTCCAGAGGAACCTCTTTTCCCTTCACCGGCTCGTCTTTCACGCCGAGGATCGACTCACACCAAGGTGGCACGTGGCACAGCCCTGTGGGAAAGCCTCGTGGGAAAGCCTCGAGGGACAGCCTCGAGGGAAAGCCACAGATCCCTTGATCCACGTGACAGGAAGCGTGACACTACTGCTGCAGCTCGGGAGGAAAGCACACGTGCATGCCCCCACTCGAGACGAGGCCTGACTCCCCTGGGGAGACTCAGAAGCACCCCAAGATCCATGGCAACACTGGAGAGGAATTCGCAGGTTCCGGCCCCGACTCCACACAAGGACTGAGTCCCCGGCATGGACGGGAGAGGAATCCCGAGTGGCCCCCTAGCAACTCGCATGGGGACTGGCCTTTCCTGAGGCCACCAGAGCGGGTCCCTGAGGTCCCTTCGTAACTCGAGAAGACCTGCCACAACTCGAGAAAATCCAGGAGGTTCTCCCCTCCAGGCGAGATGAGGCCCATTTCTGCTGAGGCGTCTCGAGGCAGATCACACCTCACCTCTGGAACTTCGAAAGGCTCCTTCACACCCCTGCTGCAAATCAAGAAGTTCCCCGACATACCCGTCTCCACTCGAGAGGAATCACGAGGGTCCTGCCCACATCCAGAGGAGCCCCGTTTCGGACTCGTAGCTCGAGATGAGGGATCCTTTCCCTGCTTTTTCGGGAAAGATTTCCCGGCGTTCCCGTCGCATCTCAAGAGGAGGCCCTCTCAATAGGAACGGCGATAGGAACTCCAGGGTCGTGCCACATTTCCAAGAGTCCCCCAGATGTCTCAGTCCATTTCAGAGGAACCTCTTTTCCCTTCACCGGCTCGTCTTTCACGCCGCCGAGGATCGACTCACACCAAGGTGGCACGTGGCACAGCCCTGTGGGAAAGCCTCGTGGGAAAGCCTCGAGGGACAGCCTCGAGGGAAAGCCACAGATCCCTTGATCCACGTGAAAGGAAGCGTGACACTACTGCTGCAGCTCGGGAGGAAAGCGCACGTGCATGCCCCCACTCGAGACGAGGCCTGACTCCCCTGGGGAGACTCAGAAGCACCCCAAGATCCATGGCAACACTGGAGAAGAATCCTCAGGTTGCGGCCCCGACTCCACACAAGGACTGAGGCCCCGGCATGGACGGGAGAGTAATCCCGAGAGGCCCCCTAGCAACTCGAATGGGGACTGGCCGTTCCTGAGGCCACCAGAGCGGGTCCCTGAGGTCCCCGTCCTAACTCGAGAAGACCTGCCACAACTCGAGAAAATCCGGGAGGTTCTCCCCTCCAGGCGAGATGAGGCCCATTTCCGTTGAGGCGTCTCGAGGCTGATCACACCTCACCTCTGGAAGTTGGAAAGGGTCCTTCACACCCTTGGTGCAAATCAAGAAGTTCCCCGACATACCCGTCTCCACTCGAGAGGAATCACGAGGGTCCCGCCCACATCCAGAGGAGCCCCGTTTCCGCCTCGTAGCTCGAGATGAGGGATCCTTTCCCTGCTTCGTCGGGAAAGATTTCCCGGCGTTCCCGTCGCATCTCAAGAGGAGGACCTCTCAAAAGGAATGGCGAGAGGAACTCCAGGGTCGTGCCACCATTCCAAGAGTCCCCCAGATGTCTCAGTCCATTCCAGAGAAACCTCTTTTCCCTTCACCGGCTCGTCTTTCACGCCGAGGATCGACTCACACCAAGGTGGCACGTGGCACAGCCCTGTGGGAAAGCCTCGTGGGAAAGCCTCGAGGGACAGCCTCGAGGGAAAGCCACAGATCCCTTGATCCACGTGACAGGAAGCGTGACACTACTGCTGCAGCTCGGGAGGAAAGCGCACGTGCATGCCCCCACTCGAGACGAGGCCTGACTCCCCTGGGGAGACTCAGAAGCACCCCAAGATCCATGGCAACACTGGAGAGGAATCCTCAGGTTCCTGGCCCGACTCCACACAAGGACTGAGGCCCCGGCATGGACGGGAGAGGAATCCCAAGAGGTCCCCTAGCAACTGCCATGGGGACTGGCCTTTCCTGAGGCCACCAGAGCGGGTCCCTGAGGTCCCCGTCGTAACTCGAGAAGACCTGCCGCAACTCGAGAAAATCCAGGAGGTTCTCCCCTCCATGCGAGATGAGGCCCATTTCCGATGAGGCGTCTCGAGGCTGATCACACCTCACCTCTGGAACTTCGAAAGGCTCCTTCACACCCTTGGTGCAAATCAAGAAGTTCCCCGACATACCCGTCTCCACTCGAGAGGAATCACGAGGGTCCCGCCCAAATCCAGAGGAGCCCCGTTTCCGCCTCGTAGCTCGAGATGAGGGATCCTTTCCCTGCTTCGTCGGGAAAGAGTTCCCGGCATTCACGTCGCATATCAAGAGGAGGACCTCTCAAAAGGAATGGCGAGAGGAACTCCAGGGTCGTGCCACCATTCCAAGTGTCCCCCAGATGTCTCAGTCCATTCCAGAGGAACCTCTTTTCCCTTCACCGGCTCGTCTTTCACGCCGAGGATCGACTCCCACCAAGGTGGCACGTGGCACAGCCCTGTGGGAAATCCTCGTGGGAAAGCCTCGAGGGACAGCCTCGAGAGAAAGCCACAGATCCCTTGATCCACGTGACAGGAAGCGTGACACTACTGCTGCAGCTCGGGAGGAAAGCGCACGTGCATGCCCCCACTCGAGACGAGGCCTGACTCCCCTGGGGAGACTCAGAAGCACCCCAAGATCCATGGCAACACTGGAGAGGAATTCTCAGGTTCCGGCCCCGATTCCACACAAGGACTGAGGCCCCGGCATGGACGGGAGAGGAATCCCGAGAGGCACCCTAGCAACTCGAATGGGGACTGGCCGTTCCTGAGGGCACCAGAGCGGGTCCCTGACGTCCCCGTCCTAACTCGAGAAGACCTGCCACAACTCGAGAAAATCCGGGAGGTTCTCCCCTCCAGGCGAGATGAGGCCCATTTCCGTTGAGGCGTCTCGAGGCTGATCACACCTCACCTCTGGAAGTTGGAAAGGGTCCTTCACACCCTTGGTGCAAATCAAGAAGTTCCCCGACATACCCGTCTCCACTCGAGAGGAATCACGAGGGTCCCGCCCACAGCCAGAGGAGCCCCGTTTCCGCCTCATAGCTCGAGATGAGGGATCCTTTCCCTGTTTCGTCGGGAAAGAGTTCCCGGCGTTCCCGTCGCATCTCAAGAGGAGGCCCTCTCAACAGGAACGGCGAGAGGAACTCCAGGGTCGTGCCACCATTCCAAGAGTCCCCCAGATGTCTCAGTCCATTCCAGAGGAACCTCTTTTCCCTTCACCGGCTCGTCTTTCACGCCGAGGATCGACTCACACCAAGGTGGCACGTGGCACAGCCCTGTGGGAAAGCCTCGTGGGAAAGCCTCGAGGGACAGCCTCGAGGGAAAGCCACAGATCCCTTGATCCACGTGACAGGAAGCGTGACACTACTGCTGCAGCTCGGGAGGAAAGCGCACGTGCATGCCCCCACTCGAGACGAGGCCTGACTCCCGTGGGGAGACTCAGAAGCACCCCAAGATCCATGGTAACACTGGAGAGGAATCCTCAGGTTCCAGCCCCGACTCCACACAAGGACTGAGGCCCCGGCATGGATGGGAGAGGAATCCCGAGAGGTCCCCTAGCAACTGGCATGGGAACTGGCCTTTCCTGAGGCCACCAGAGCGGGTCCCTGAGGTCCCCGTCGTAACTCGAGAAGACCTGCTGCAACTCGAGAAAATCCAGGAGGTTCTCCCCTCCAGGCGAGATGAGGCCCATTTCCGCTGAGGCGTCTCGAGGCTGATCACACCTCCCCTCTGGAACTTCGAAAGGGTCCCTCACACCCTTGGTGCAAATCAAGAAGTTCCCCGACATACCCGTCTCCACTCGAGAGGAATCACGAGGGTCCCGCCCACATCCAGAGGAGCCCCGTTTCAGCCTCGTAGCTTGAGATGAGGGATCCTTTCCCTGTTTCGTCGTGAAAGAGTTCCCGGCGTTCCCGTCGCATCTCAAGAGGAGGCCCTCTCAACAGGAACGGCGAGAGGAACTCCAGGGTCGTGCCACCATTCCAAGAGTCCCCCAGATGTCTGAGTCCATTCCAGAGGAACCTCTTTTCCCTTCACCGGCTCGTCTTTCACGCCGAGGATCGACTCACACCAAGGTGGCACGTGGCACAGCCCTGTGGGAAAGCCTCGTGGGAAAGCCTCGAGGGACAGCCTCGAGGGAAAGCCACAGATCCCTTGATCCACGTGACAGGAAGCGTGACACTACTGCTGCAGCTCGGGAGGAAAGCGCACGTGCATGCCCCCACTCGAGACGAGGCCTGACTCCCCTGGGGAGACTCAGAAGCACCCCAAGATCCATGGCAACACTGGAGAGGAATCCTCAGGTTCCGGGCCCGACTCCACACAAGGACTGAGGCCCCGGCATGGACGGGAGAGGAATCCCAAGAGGTCCCCTAGCAACTTCCATGGGGACTGGCCTTTCCTGAGGCCACCAGAGCGGGTCCCTGAGATCCCCGTCGTAACTCGAGAAGACCTGCCGCAACTCGAGAAAATCCAGGAGGTTCTCCCCTCCAGGCGAGATGAGGCCCATTTCCGATGAGGCGTCTCGAGGCTGATCACACCTCACCTCTGGAACTTCGAAAGGCTCCTTCACACCCTTGGTGCAAATCAAGAAGTTCCCCGACATACCCGTCTCCACTCGAGAGGAATCACGAGGGTCCCGCCCACATCCAGAGGAGCCCCGTTTCCGCCTCGTAGCTCGAGATGAGGGATCCTTTCCCTGCTTCGTCGGGAAAGAGTTCCCGGCGTTCCCGTCGCATCTCAAGAGGAGGACCTCTCAAAAGGAATGGCGAGAGGAACTCCAGGGTCGTGCCACCATTCCAAGAGTCCCCCAGATGTCTCAGTCCATTCCAGAGAAACCTCTTTTCCCTTCACCGGCTCGTCTTTCACGCCGAGGATCGACTCACACCAAGGTGGCACGTGGCACAGCCCTGTGGGAAAGCCTCGTGGGAAAGCCTCGAGGGACAGCCTCGAGGGAAAGCCACAGATCCCTTGATCCACGTGACAGGAAGCGTGACACTACTGCTGCAGCTCGGGAGGAAAGCGCACGTGCATGCCCCCACTCGAGACGAGGCCTGACTCCCCTGGGGAGACTCAGAAGCACCCCAAGATCCATGGCAACACTGGAGAGGAATCCTCAGGTTCCTGGCCCGACTCCACACAAGGACTGAGGCCCCGGCATGGACGGGAGAGGAATCCCAAGAGGTCCCCTAGCAACTGCCATGGGGACTGGCCTTTCCTGAGGCCACCAGAGCGGGTCCCTGAGGTCCCCGTCGTAACTCGAGAAGACCTGCCGCAACTCGAGAAAATCCAGGAGGTTCTCCCCTCCATGCGAGATGAGGCCCATTTCCGATGAGGCGTCTCGAGGCTGATCACACCTCACCTCTGGAACTTCGAAAGGCTCCTTCACACCCTTGGTGCAAATCAAGAAGTTCCCCGACATACTCGTCTCCACTCGAGAGGAATCACGAGGGTCCCGCCCAAATCCAGAGGAGCCCCGTTTCCGCCTCGTAGCTCGAGATGAGGGATCCTTTCCCTGCTTCGTCGGGAAAGAGTTCCCGGCATTCACGTCGCATATCAAGAGGAGGACCTCTCAAAAGGAATGGCGAGAGGAACTCCAGGGTCGTGCCACCATTCCAAGTGTCCCCCAGATGTCTCAGTCCATTCCAGAGGAACCTCTTTTCCCTTCACCGGCTCGTCTTTCACGCCGAGGATCGACTCCCACCAAGGTGGCACGTGGCACAGCCCTGTGGGAAATCCTCGTGGGAAAGCCTCGAGGGACAGCCTCGAGAGAAAGCCACAGATCCCTTGATCCACGTGACAGGAAGCGTGACACTACTGCTGCAGCTCGGGAGGAAAGCGCACGTGCATGCCCCCACTCGAGACGAGGCCTGACTCCCCTGGGGAGACTCAGAAGCACCCCAAGATCCATGGCAACACTGGAGAGGAATTCTCAGGTTCCGGCCCCGATTCCACACAAGGACTGAGGCCCCGGCATGGACGGGAGAGGAATCCCGAGAGGCACCCTAGCAACTCGAATGGGGACTGGCCGTTCCTGAGGGCACCAGAGCGGGTCCCTGAGGTCCCCGTCGTAACTCGAGAAGACCTGCCACAACTCGAGAAAATCCGGGAGGTTCTCCCCTCCAGGCGAGATGAGGCCCATTTCCGTTGAGGCGTCTCGAGGCTGATCACACCTCACCTCTGGAAGTTGGAAAGGGTCCTTCACACCCTTGGTGCAAATCAAGAAGTTCCCCGACATACCCGTCTCCACTCGAGAGGAATCACGAGGGTCCCGCCCACAGCCAGAGGAGCCCCGTTTCCGCCTCATAGCTCGAGATGAGGGATCCTTTCCCTGTTTCGTCGGGAAAGAGTTTCCGGCGTTCCCGTCGCATCTCAAGAGGAGGCCCTCTCAACAGGAACGGCGAGAGGAACTCCAGGGTCGTGCCACCATTCCAAGAGTCCCCCAGATGTCTCAGTCCATTCCAGAGGAACCTCTTTTCCCTTCACCGGCTCGTCTTTCACGCCGAGGATCGACTCACACCAAGGTGGCACGTGGCACAGCCCTGTGGGAAAGCCTCGTGGGAAAGCCTCGAGGGACAGCCTCGAGGGAAAGCCACAGATCCCTTGATCCACGTGACAGGAAGAGTGACACTACTGCTGCAGCTCGGGAGGAAAGCGCACGTGCATGCCCCCACTCGAGACGAGGCCTGACTCCCCTGGGGAGACTCAGAAGCACCCCAAGATCCATGGTAACACTGGAGAGGAATCCTCAGGTTCCAGCCCCGACTCCACACAAGGACTGAGGCCCCGGCATGGACGGGAGAGTAATCCCGAGAGGTCCCCTAGCAACTGGCATGGGAACTGGCCTTTCCTGAGGCCACCAGAGCGGGTCCCTGAGATCCCCGTCGTAACTCGAGAAGACCTGCCGCAACTCGAGAAAATCCAGGAGGTTCTCCCCTCCAGGCGAGATGAGGCCCATTTCCGATGAGGCGTCTCGAGGCTGATCACACCTCACCTCTGGAACTTCGAAAGGCTCCTTCACACCCTTGGTGCAAATCAAGAAGTTCCCCGACATACCCGTCTCCACTCGAGAGGAATCACGAGGGTCCCGCCCAAATCCAGAGGAGCCCCGTTTCCGCCTCGTAGCTCGAGATGAGGGATCCTTTCCCTGCTTCGTCGGGAAAGAGTTCCCGGCGTTCCCGTCGCATCTCAAGAGGAGGACCTCTCAAAAGGAATGGCGAGAGGAACTCCAGGGTCGTGCCACCATTCCAAGAGTCCCCCAGATGTCTCAGTCCATTCCAGAGAAACCTCTTTTCCCTTCACCGGCTCGTCTTTCACGCCGAGGATCGACTCACACCAAGGTGGCACGTGGCACAGCCCTGTGGGAAAGCCTCGTGGGAAAGCCTCGAGGGACAGCCTCGAGGGAAAGCCACAGATCCCTTGATCCACGTGACAGGAAGCGTGACACTACTGCTGCAGCTCGGGAGGAAAGCGCACGTGCATGCCCCCACTCGAGACGAGGCCTGACTCCCCTGGGGAGACTCAGAAGCACCCCAAGATCCATGGCAACACTGGAGTGGAATCCTCAGGTTACTGGCCCGACTCCACACAAGGACTGAGGCCCCGGCATGGACGGGAGAGGAATCCCAAGAGGTCCCCTAGCAACTGCCATGGGGACTGGCCTTTCCTGAGGCCACCAGAGCGGGTCCCTGAGGTCCCCGTCGTAACTCGAGAAGACCTGCCGCAACTCGAGAAAATCCAGGAGGTTCTCCCCTCCATGCGAGATGAGGCCCATTTCCGATGAGGCGTCTCGAGGCTGATCACACCTCACCTCTGGAAGTTGGAAAGGGTCCTTCACACCCTTGGTGCAAATCAAGAAGTTCCCCGACATACTCGTCTCCACTCGAGAGGAATCACGAGGGTCCCGCCCAAATCCAGAGGAGCCCCGTTTCCGCCTCGTAGCTCGAGATGAGGGATCCTTTCCCTGCTTCGTCGGGAAAGAGTTCCCGGCATTCACGTCGCATATCAAGAGGAGGACCTCTCAAAAGGAATGGCGAGAGGAACTCCAGGGTCGTGCCACCATTCCAAGTGTCCCCCAGATGTCTCAGTCCATTCCAGAGGAACCTCTTTTCCCTTCACCGGCTCGTCTTTCACGCCGAGGATCGACTCCCACCAAGGTGGCACGTGGCACAGCCCTGTGGGAAATCCTCGTGGGAAAGCCTCGAGGGACAGCCTCGAGAGAAAGCCACAGATCCCTTGATCCACGTGACAGGAAGCGTGACACTACTGCTGCAGCTCGGGAGGAAAGCGCACGTGCATGCCCCCACTCGAGACGAGGCCTGACTCCCCTGGGGAGACTCAGAAGCACCCCAAGATCCATGGCAACACTGGAGAGGAATTCTCAGGTTCCGGCCCCGATTCCACACAAGGACTGAGGCCCCGGCATGGACGGGAGAGGAATCCCGAGAGGCACCCTAGCAACTCGAATGGGGACTGGCCGTTCCTGAGGGCACCAGAGCGGGTCCCTGAGGTCCCCGTCCTAACTCGAGAAGACCTGCCACAACACGAGAAAATCCGGGAGGTTCTCCCCTCCAGGCGAGATGAGGCCCATTTCCGTTGAGGCGTCTCGAGGCTGATCACACCTCACCTCTGGAAGTTGGAAAGGGTCCTTCACACCCTTGGTGCAAATCAAGAAGTTCCCCGACATACCCGTCTCCACTCGAGAGGAATCACGAGGGTCCCGCCCACAGCCAGAGGAGCCCCGTTTCCGCCTCATAGCTCGAGATGAGGGATCCTTTCCCTGTTTCGTCGGGAAAGAGTTCCCGGCGTTCCCGTCGCATCTCAAGAGGAGGCCCTCTCAACAGGAACGGCGAGAGGAACTCCAAGGTCGTGCCACCATTCCAAGAGTCCCCCAGATGTCTCAGTCCATTCCAGAGGAACCTCTTTTCCCTTCACCGGCTCGTCTTTCACGCCGAGGATCGACTCACACCAAGGTGGCACGTGGCACAGCCCTGTGGGAAAGCCTCGTGGGAAAGCCTCGAGGGACAGCCTCGAGGGAAAGCCACAGATCCCTTGATCCACGTGACAGGAAGCGTGACACTACTGCTGCAGCTCGGGAGGAAAGCGCACGTGCATGCCCCCACTCGAGACGAGGCCTGACTCCCCTGGGGAGACTCAGAAGCACCCCAAGATCCATGGTAACACTGGAGAGGAATCCTCAGGTTCCAGCCCCGACTCCACACAAGGACTGAGGCCCCGGCATGGACGGGAGAGGAATCCCGAGAGGTCCCCTAGCAACTGGCATGGGAACTGGCCTTTCCTGAGGCCACCAGAGCGGGTCCCTGAGGTCCCCGTCGTAACTCGAGAAGACCTGCTGCAACTCGAGAAAATCCAGGAGGTTCTCCCCTCCAGGCGAGATGAGGCCCATTTCCGCTGAGGCGTCTCGAAGCTGATCACACCTCCCCTCTGGAACTTCGAAAGGGTCCCTCACACCCTTGGTGCAAATCAAGAAGTTCCCCGACATACCCGTCTCCACTCGAGAGGAATCACGAGGGTCCCGCCCACATCCAGAGGAGCCCCGTTTCAGCCTCGTAGCTTGAGATGAGGGATCCTTTCCCTGCTTCGTCGGGAAAGAATTCCCGGCGTTCCCGTCGCATCTCAAGAGGAGGCCCTCTCAACAGGAACGGCGAGAGGAACTCCAGGGTCGTGCCACCATTCCAAGAGTCCCCCAGATGTCTCAGTCCATTCCAGAGGAACCTCTTTTCCCTTCACCGGCTCGTCTTTCACGCCGAGGATCGACTCACACCAAGGTGGCACGTGGCACAGCCCTGTGGGAAAGCCTCGTGGGAAAGCCTCGAGGGACAGCCTCGAGGGAAAGCCACAGATCCCTTGATCCACGTGACAGGAAGCGTGACACTACTGCTGCAGCTCGGGAGGAAAGCGCACGTGCATGCCCCCACTCGAGACGAGGCCTGACTCCCCTGGGGAGACTCAGAAGCACCCCAAGATCCATGGCAACACTGGAGAGGAATCCTCAGGTTCCTGGCCCGACTCCACACAAGGACTGAGGCCCCGGCATGGACGGGAGAGGAATCCCAAGAGGTCCCCTAGCAACTGCCATGGGGACTGGCCTTTCCTGAGGCCACCAGAGCGGGTCCCTGAGGTCCCCGTCGTAACTCGAGAAGACCTGCCGCAACTCGAGAAAATCCAGGAGGTTCTCCCCTCCATGCGAGATGAGGCCCATTTCCGATGAGGCGTCTCGAGGCTGATCACACCTCACCTCTGGAACTTCGAAAGGCTCCTTCACACCCTTGGTGCAAATCAAGAAGTTCCCCGACATACTCGTCTCCACTCGAGAGGAATCACGAGGGTCCCGCCCAAATCCAGAGGAGCCCCGTTTCCGCCTCGTAGCTCGAGATGAGGGATCCTTTCCCTGCTTCGTCGGGAAAGAGTTCCCGGCATTCACGTCGCATATCAAGAGGAGGACCTCTCAAAAGGAATGGCGAGAGGAACTCCAGGGTCGTGCCACCATTCCAAGTGTCCCCCAGATGTCTCAGTCCATTCCAGAGGAACCTCTTTTCCCTTCACCGGCTCGTCTTTCACGCCGAGGATCGACTCCCACCAAGGTGGCACGTGGCACAGCCCTGTGGGAAATCCTCGTGGGAAAGCCTCGAGGGACAGCCTCGAGAGAAAGCCACAGATCCCTTGATCCACGTGACAGGAAGCGTGACACTACTGCTGCAGCTCGGGAGGAAAGCGCACGTGCATGCCCCCACTCGAGACGAGGCCTGACTCCCCTGGGGAGACTCAGAAGCACCCCAAGATCCATGGAAACACTGGAGAGGAATTCTCAGGTTCCGGCCCCGATTCCACACAAGGACTGAGGCCCCGGCATGGACGGGAGAGGAATCCCGAGAGGCACCCTAGCAACTCGAATGGGGACTGGCCGTTCCTGAGGGCACCAGAGCGGGTCCCTGAGGTCCCCGTCCTAACTCGAGAAGACCTGCCACAACTCGAGAAAATCCGGGAGGTTCTCCCCTCCAGGCGAGATGAGGCCCATTTCCGTTGAGGCGTCTCGAGGCTGATCACACCTCACCTCTGGAAGTTGGAAAGGGTCCTTCACACCCTTGGTGCAAATCAAGAAGTTCCCCGACATACCCGTCTCCACTCGAGAGGAATCACGAGGGTCCCGCCCACAGCCAGAGGAGCCCCGTTTCCGCCTCATAGCTCGAGATGAGGGATCCTTTCCCTGTTTCGTCGGGAAAGAGTTCCCGGCGTTCCCGTCGCATCTCAAGAGGAGGCCCTCTCAACAGGAACGGCGAGAGGAACTCCAGGGTCGTGCCACCATTCCAAGAGTCCCCCAGATGTCTCAGTCCATTCCAGAGGAACCTCTTTTCCCTTCACCGGCTCGTCTTTCACGCCGAGGATCGACTCACACCAAGGTGGCACGTGGCACAGCCTGTGGGAAAGCCTCGTGGGAAAGCCTCGAGGGACAGCCTCGAGGGAAAGCCACAGATCCCTTGATCCACGTGACAGGAAGCGTGACACTACTGCTGCAGCTCGGGAGGAAAGCGCACGTGCATGCCCCCACTCGAGACGAGGCCTGACTCCCCTGGGGAGACTCAGAAGCACCCCAAGATCCATGGTAACACTGGAGAGGAATCCTCAGGTTCCAGCCCCGACTCCACACAAGGACTGAGGCCCCGGCATGGACGGGAGAGGAATCCCGAGAGGTCCCCTAGCAACTGGCATGGGAACTGGCCTTTCCTGAGGCCACCAGAGCGGGTCCCTGAGGTCCCCGTCGTAACTCGAGAAGACCTGCTGCAACTCGAGAAAATCCAGGAGGTTCTCCCCTCCAGGCGAGATGAGGCCCATTTCCGCTGAGGCGTCTCGAGGCTGATCACACCTCCCCTCTGGAACTTCGAAAGGGTCCCTCACACCCTTGGTGCAAATCAAGAAGTTCCCCGACATACCCGTCTCCACTCGAGAGGAATCACGAGGGTCCCGCCCACATCCAGAGGAGCCCCGTTTCAGCCTCGTAGCTTGAGATGAGGGATCCTTTCCCTGCTTCGTCGGGAAAGAATTCCCGGCGTTCCCGTCGCATCTCAAGAGGAGGCCCTCTCAACAGGAACGGCGAGAGGAACTCCAGGGTCGTGCCACCATTCCAAGAGTCCCCCAGATGTCTTAGTCCATTCCAGAGGAACCTCTTTTCCCTTCACCGGCTCGTCTTTCACGCCGAGGATCGACTCACACCAAGGTGGCACGTGGCACAGCCCTGTGGAAAGCCTCGTGGGAAAGCCTCGAGGGACAGCCTCGAGGGAAAGCCACAGATCCCTTGATCCACGTGACAGGAAGCGTGACACTACTGCTGCAGCTCGGGAGGAAAGCACACGTGCATGCCCCCACTCGAGACGAGGCCTGACTCCCCTGGGGAGACTCAGAAGCACCCCAAGATCCATGGCAACACTGGAGAGGAATCCTCAGATTCCGGGCCCGACTCCACACAAGGACTGAGGCCCCGGCATGGACGGGAGAGGAATCCCAAGAGGTCCCCTAGCAACTTCCATGGGGACTGGCCTTTCCTGAGGCCACCAGAGCGGGTCCCTGAGGTCCCCGTCGTAACTCGAGAAGACCTGCCGCAACTCGAGAAAATCCAGGAGGTTCTCCCCTCCAGGCGAGATGAGGCCCATTTCCGATGAGGCGTCTCCAGGCTGATCACACCTCACCTCTGGAACTTCGAAAGGCTCCTTCACACCCTTGGTGCAAATCAAGAAGTTCCCCGACATACCCGTCTCCACTCGAGAGGAATCACGAGGGTCCCGCCCAAATCCAGAGGAGCCCCGTTTCCCCCTCGTAGCTCGAGATGAGGGACCCTTTCCCTGCTTCGTCGGGAAAGAGTTCCCGGCGTTCCCGTCGCATCTCAAGAGGAGGACCTCTCAAAAGGAATGGCGAGAGGAACTCCAGGGTCGTGCCACCATTCCAAGAGTCCCCCAGATGTCTCAGTCCATTCCAGAGAAACCTCTTTTCCCTTCACCGGCTCGTCTTTCACGCCGAGGATCGACTCACACCAAGGTGGCACGTGGCACAGCCCTGTGGGAAAGCCTCGTGGGAAAGCCTCGAGGGACAGCCTCGAGGGAAAGCCACAGATCCCTTGATCCACGTGACAGGAAGCGTGACACTACTGCTGCAGCTCGGGAGGAAAGCGCACGTGCATGCCCCCACTCGAGACGAGGCCTGACTCCCCTGGGGAGACTCAGAAGCACCCCAAGATCCATGGCAACACTGGAGAGGAATCCTCAGGTTCCTGGCCCGACTCCACACAAGGACTGAGGCCCCGGCATGGACGGGAGAGGAATCCCAAGAGGTCCCCTAGCAACTGCCATGGGGACTGGCCTTTCCTGAGGCCACCAGAGCGGGTCCCTGAGGTCCCCGTCGTAACTCGAGAAGACCTGCCGCAACTCGAGAAAATCCAGGAGGTTCTCCCCTCCATGCGAGATGAGGCCCATTTCCGATGAGGCGTCTCGAGGCTGATCACACCTCACCTCTGGAACTTCGAAAGGCTCCTTCACACCCTTGGTGCAAATCAAGAAGTTCCCCGACATACCCGTCTCCACTCGAGAGGAATCACGAGGGTCCCGCCCAAATCCAGAGGAGCCCCGTTTCCGCCTCGTAGCTCGAGATGAGGGATCCTTTCCCTGCTTCGTCGGGAAAGAGTTCCCGGCATTCCCGTCGCATATCAAGAGGAGGACCTCTCAAAAGGAATGGCGAGAGGAACTCCAGGGTCGTGCCACCATTCCAAGTGTCCCCCAGATGTCTCAGTCCATTCCAGAGGAACCTCTTTTCCCTTCACCGGCTCGTCTTTCACGCCGAGGATCGACTCACACCAAGGTGGCACGTGGCACAGCCCTGTGGGAAATCCTCGTGGGAAAGCCTCGAGGGACAGCCTCGAGAGAAAGCCACAGATCCCTTGATCCACGTGACAGGAAGCGTGACACTACTGCTGCAGCTCGGGAGGAAAGCGCACGTGCATGCCCCCACTCGAGACGAGGCCTGACTCCCCTGGGGAGACTCAGAAGCACCCCAAGATCCATGGCAACACTGGAGAGGAATTCTCAGGTTCCGGCCCCGATTCCACACAAGGACTGAGGCCCCGGCATGGACGGGAGAGGAATCCCGAGAGGCACCCTAGCAACTCGAATGGGGACTGGCCGTTCCTGAGGGCACCAGAGCGGGTCCCTGAGGTCCCCGTCCTAACTCGAGAAGACCTGCCACAACTCGAGAAAATCCGGGAGGTTCTCCCCTCCAGGCGAGATGAGGCCCATTTCCGTTGAGGCGTCTCGAGGCTGATCACACCTCACCTCTGGAAGTTGGAAAGGGTCCTTCACACCCTTGGTGCAAATCAAGAAGTTCCCCGACATACCCGTCTCCACTCGAGAGGAATCACGAGGGTCCCGCCCACATCCAGAGGAGCCCCGTTTCCGCCTCATAGCTCGAGATGAGGGATCCTTTCCCTGTTTCGTCGGGAAAGAGTTCCCGGCGTTCCCGTCGCATCTCAAGAGGAGGCCCTCTCAACAGGAACGGCGAGAGGAACTCCAGGGTCGTGCCACCATTCCAAGAGTCCCCCAGATGTCTCAGTCCATTCCAGAGG
Source organism: Budorcas taxicolor (assembly GCF_023091745.1). Taxonomy (NCBI): domain Eukaryota; kingdom Metazoa; phylum Chordata; class Mammalia; order Artiodactyla; family Bovidae; genus Budorcas; species Budorcas taxicolor. The sequence continues at coordinate 103,036 of NW_026291588.1, forward strand.
AACCTCTTTTCCCTTCACCGGCTCGTCTTTCACGCCGAGGATCGACTCACACCAAGGTGGCACGTGGCACAGCCCTGTGGGAAAGCCTCGTGGGAAAGCCTCGAGGGACAGCCTCGAGGGAAAGCCACAGATCCCTTGATCCACGTGACAGGAAGCGTGACACTACTGCTGCAGCTCGGGAGGAAAGCGCACGTGCATGCCCCCACTCGAGACGAGGCCTGACTCCCCTGGGGAGACTCAGAAGCACCCCAAGATCCATGGTAACACTGGAGAGGAATCCTCAGGTTCCAGCCCCGACTCCACACAAGGACTGAGGCCCCGGCATGGACGGGAGAGGAATCCCGAGAGGTCCCCTAGCAACTGGCATGGGAACTGGCCTTTCCTGAGGCCACCAGAGCGGGTCCCTGAGGTCCCCGTCGTAACTCGAGAAGACCTGCTGCAACTCGAGAAAATCCAGGAGGTTCTCCCCTCCAGGCGAGATGAGGCCCATTTCCGCTGAGGCGTCTCGAGGCTGATCACACCTCCCCTCTGGAACTTCGAAAGGGTCCCTCACACCCTTGGTGCAAATCAAGAAGTTCCCCGACATACCCGTCTCCACTCGAGAGGAATCACGAGGGTCCCGCCCACATCCAGAGGAGCCCCGTTTCAGCCTCGTAGCTTGAGATGAGGGATCCTTTCCCTGCTTCGTCGGGAAAGAATTCCCGGCGTTCCCGTCGCATCTCAAGAGGAGGCCCTCTCAACAGGAACGGCGAGAGGAACTCCAGGGTCGTGCCACCATTCCAAGAGTCCCCCAGATGTCTCAGTCCATTCCAGAGGAACCTCTTTTCCCTTCACCGGCTCGTCTTTCACGCCGAGGATCGACTCACACCAAGGTGGCACGTGGCACAGCCCTGTGGGAAAGCCTCGTGGGAAAGCCTCGAGGGACAGCCTCGAGGGAAAGCCACAGATCCCTTGATCCACGTGACAGGAAGCGTGACACTACTGCTGCAGCTCGGGAGGAAAGCACACGTGCATGCCCCCACTCGAGACGAGGCCTGACTCCCCTGGGGAGACTCAGAAGCACCCCAAGATCCATGGCAACACTGGAGAGGAATCCTCAGATTCCGGGCCCGACTCCACACAAGGACTGAGGCCCCGGCATGGACGGGAGAGGAATCCCAAGAGGTCCCCTAGCAACTTCCATGGGGACTGGCCTTTCCTGAGGCCACCAGAGCGGGTCCCTGAGGTCCCCGTCGTAACTCGAGAAGACCTGCCGCAACTCGAGAAAATCCAGGAGGTTCTCCCCTCCAGGCGAGATGAGGCCCATTTCCGATGAGGCGTCTCGAGGCTGATCACACCTCACCTCTGGAACTTCGAAAGGCTCCTTCACACCCTTGGTGCAAATCAAGAAGTTCCCCGACATACCCGTCTCCACTCGAGAGGAATCACGAGGGTCCCGCCCAAATCCAGAGGAGCCCCGTTTCCCCCTCGTAGCTCGAGATGAGGGACCCTTTCCCTGCTTCGTCGGGAAAGAGTTCCCGGCGTTCCCGTCGCATCTCAAGAGGAGGACCTCTCAAAAGGAATGGCGAGAGGAACTCCAGGGTCGTGCCACCATTCCAAGAGTCCCCCAGATGTCTCAGTCCATTCCAGAGGAACCTCTTTTCCCTTCACCGGCTCGTCTTTCACGCCGAGGATCGACTCACACCAAGGTGGCACGTGGCACAGCCCTGTGGGAAAGCCTCGTGGGAAAGCCTCGAGGGACAGCCTCGAGGGAAAGCCACAGATCCCTTGATCCACGTGACAGGAAGCGTGACACTACTGCTGCAGCTCGGGAGGAAAGCGCACGTGCATGCCCCCACTCGAGACGAGGCCTGACTCCCCTGGGGAGACTCAGAAGCACCCCAAGATCCATGGCAACACTGGAGAGGAATTCGCAGGTTCCGGCCCCGACTCCACACAAGGACTGAGTCCCCGGCATTGACGGGAGAGGAATCCCGAGTGGCCCCCTAGCAACTCGCATGGGGACTGGCCTTTCCTGAGGCCACCAGAGCGGGTCCCTGAGGTCCCTTCGTAACTCGAGAAGACCTGCCACAACTCGAGAAAATCCAGGAGGTTCTCCCCTCCAGGCGAGATGAGGCCCATTTCTGCTGAGGCGTCTCGAGGCAGATCACACCTCACCTCTGGAACTTCGAAAGGGTCCTTCACACCCCTGCTGCAAATCAAGAAGTTCCCCGACATACCCGTCTCCACTCGAGAGGAATCACGAGGGTCCTGCCCACATCCAGAGGAGCCCCGTTTCGGACTCGTAGCTCGAGATGAGGGATCCTTTCCCTGCTTTTTCGGGAAAGAGTTCCCGGCGTTCCCGTCGCATCTCAAGAGGAGGCCCTCTCAATAGGAACGGCGAGAGGAACTCCAGGGTCGTGCCACATTTCCAAGAGTCCCCCAGATGTCTCAGTCCATTTCAGAGGAACCTCTTTTCCCTTCACCGGCTCGTCTTTCACGCCGCCGAGGATCGACTCACACCAAGGTGGCACGTGGCACAGCCCTGTGGGAAAGCCTCGTGGGAAAGCCTCGAGGGACAGCCTCGAGGGAAAGCCACAGATCCCTTGATCCACGTGACAGGAAGCGTGACACTACTGCTGCAGCTCGGGAGGAAAGCGCACGTGCATGCCCCCACTCGAGACGAGGCCTGACTCCCCTGGGGAGACTCAGAAGCACCCCAAGATCCATGGCAACACTGGAGAGGAATCCTCAGGTTGCGGCCCCGACTCCACACAAGGACTGAGGCCCCGGCATGGACGGGAGAGTAATCCCGAGAGGTCCCCTAGCAACTCGCATGGGGACTGGCCTTTCCTGAGGCCACCAGAGCGGGTCCCTGAGGTCCCCGTCGTAACTCGAGAAGACCTGCCGCAACTCGAGAAAATCCAGGAGGTTCTCCCCTCAAGGCGAGATGAGGCCCATTTTCGCTGAGGCGTCTCGAGGCTGATCATACCTCACCTCTGGAATGTTGAAAGGCTCCTTCACAACATTGGTGCAAATCAAGAAGTTCCCCGACATACCCGTCTCCACTCGAGAGGAATCACGAGGGTCCCGCCAAATCCAGAGGAGCCCCGTTTCCGCCTCGTAGCTCGAGATGAGGGATCCTTTCCCTGCTTCGTCGGGAACGAGTTCCCGGCGTTCCCGTCGCATCTCAAGAGGAGGTCCTCTCAACAGGAACGGCGAGAGGCACTCCAGGGTCGTGCCACCATTCCAAGAGTCCCCCAGATGTCTCAGTCCATTCCAGAGGAACCTCTTTTCCCTTCACCGGCTCGTCTTTCACGCCGAGGATCGACTCACACCAAGGTGGCACGTGGCACAGCCCTGTGGGAAAGCCTCGTGGGAAAGCCTCGAGGGACAGCCTCGAGGGAAAGCCACAGATCCCTTGATCCACGTGACAGGAAGCGTGACACTACTGCTGCAGCTCGGGAGGAAAGCGCACGTGCATGCCCCCACTCGAGACGAGGCCTGACTCCCCTGGGGAGACTCAGAAGCACCCCAATATGCATAGCAACACTGGAGAGGAAACCTCAGGTTCCGGCCCCGACTCCACACAAGGACTGAGGCCCCGTCATGGACGGGAGAGGAATCCCGAGAGGTCCCCTAGCAACTCGCATGGGGACTGGCCTTTCCTGAGGCCACCAGAGCGGGTCCCTGAGGTCCCCGTCGTAACTCGAGAAGACCTGCCGCAACTCGAGAAAATCCGGGAGGTTCTCCCCTCCAGGCGAGATGAGGCCCATTTCCGCTGAGGCGTCTCGTGGCTGATGACACCTCACCTCTGTAACTTCGAAAGGGTCCTTCACACCCCTGGTGCAAATCAAGAAGTTCCCCGACATACCCGTCTCCACTCGAGAGGAATCACGAGGGTCCCGCCCACATCCAGAGGAGCCCCGTTTCCGCCTCGTACCTCGAGATGAGGGATCCTTTCCCTGCTTCGTCGGGAAAGAGTTCCCGGCATTCCCGTCGCCTCTCAAGAGGAGGCCCTCTCAACAGGAACGGCGAGAGGAACTCCAGGGTCGTGCCACCATTCCAAGAGTCCCCCAGATGTCTCAGTCCATTCCAGAGGAACCTATTTTCCCTTCACCGGCTCGTCTTTCACGCCGAGGATCGACTCACACCAGGGTGGCATGTGGCACAGCACTGTGGGAAAGCCACGTGGGAAAGCCTCGAGGGACAGCCTCGAGGGAAAGCCACAGATCCCTTGATCCACGTGACAGGAAGCGTGACACTACTGCTGCAGCTCGGGAGGAAAGCGCACGTGCATGCCCCCACTCGAGACGAGACCTGACTCCCCTGGGGAGACTCAGAAGCACCCCAAGATCCATGGCAACACTGGAGAGGAATCCTCAGGTTCCGGCCCCGACTCCACACAAGGACTGAGGCCCCGGCATGGACGGGAGAGGAATCCCGAGTGGCCCCCTAGCAACTCGCATGGGGACTGGCCTTTCCTGAGCCACCAGAGCGGGTCCCTGAGGTCCCCTTCGTAACTCGAGAAGACCTGCCGCAACTCGAGAAAATCCAGGAGGTTCTCCCCTCCAGGCGAGATGAGGCCCATTTCTGCTGAGGCGTCTCGAAGCGGATCACACCTCACCTCTGGAACTTCGAAAGGCTCCTTCACAACCCTGCAAATCAAGAAGATCCCCCACATACCCGTCTCCACTCGAGAGGAATCACGAGGTCCCGCCCACATCCAGAGGAGACCCGTTTCGTCCTCGTAGCTCGAGATGAGGGATCCTTTCCCTGCTTCGTCGGGAAAGAGTTCCTGGCATTCCCATCGCATCTCAAGAGGAGGCCCTCTCAACAGGAACGGCGAGAGGAACTCCAGGGTCGTGCCACCTTTCGAAGAGTCCCCCAGATGTCTCAGTCCATTCCAGAGGAAACTCTTTTCCCTTCACCGGCTCGTCTTTCACGCCGAGGATCGACTCACACCAAGGTGGCACGTGGCACAGTCCTGTGGGAAAGCCTCGTGGGAAAGCTTCGAGGGACAGCCTCGAGGGAAAGCCACAGATCCCTTGATCCACGTGACAGGAAGCGTGACACTACTGCTGCAGCTCGGGAGGAAAGCGCACGTGCATGCCCCCACTCGAGACGAGGCCTGACTCCCCTGGGGAGACTCAGAAGCACCCCAAGATCCATGGCAACACTGGAGAGCAATCCTCAGGTTCCGGCCCCGACTCCTCACAAGGACTGAGGCCCCGGCATGGACGGGAGAGGTATCCCGAGAGGTCCCCTAGCAACTCGCATGGGGACTGGCCTTTCCTGAGGCCACCAGAGCGGGTCCCTGAGGTCCCCGTCGTAACTCGAGAAGACCTGCCGCAACTCGAGAAAATCCAGGAGGTTCTCCCCTCCAGGCGAGATGAGGCCCATTTCCGCTGAGGCGTCTCGAGGCTGATCACACCTCACCTCTGGAACTTCGAAAGGGTCCTTCACACCCTTGGTGCAAATCAAGAAGTTCCCCGACATACCCGTCTCCACTCGAGAGGAATCACGAGGGTCCCGCCCAAATCCAGAGGAGCCCCGTTTCCGCCTCGTAGCTCGAGATGAGGGACCCTTTCCCTGCTTCGTCGGGAAAGAGTTCCCGGCGTTCCCGTCGCATCTCAAGAGGAGGACCTCTCAAAAGGAATGGCGAGAGGAACTCCAGGGTCGTGCCACCATTCCAAGAGTCCCCCAGATGTCTCAGTCCATTCCAGAGGAACCTCTTTTCCCTTCACCGGCTCGTCTTTCACGCCGAGGATCGACTCACACCAAGGTGGCACGTGGCACAGCCCTGTGGGAAAGCCTCGTGGGAAAGCCTCGAGGGACAGCCTCGAGGGAAAGCCACAGATCCCTTGATCCACGTGACAGGAAGCGTGACACTACTGCTGCAGCTCGGGAGGAAAGCGCACGTGCATGCCCCCACTCGAGACGAGGCCTGACTCCCCTGGGGAGACTCAGAAGCACCCCAAGATCCATGGCAACACTGGAGAGGAATTCGCAGGTTCCGGCCCCGACTCCACACAAGGACTGAGTCCCCGGCATGGACGGGAGAGGAATCCCGAGTGGCCCCCTAGCAACTCGCATGGGGACTGGCCTTTCCTGAGGCCACCAGAGCGGGTCCCTGAGGTCCCTTCGTAACTCGAGAAGACCTGCCACAACTCGAGAAAATCCAGGAGGTTCTCCCCTCCAGGCGAGATGAGGCCCATTTCTGCTGAGGCGTCTCGAGGCAGATCACACCTCACCTCTGGAACTTCGAAAGGCTCCTTCACACCCCTGCTGCAAATCAAGAAGTTCCCCGACATACCCGTCTCCACTCGAGAGGAATCACGAGGGTCCTGCCCACATCCAGAGGAGCCCCGTTTCGGACTCGTAGCTCGAGATGAGGGATCCTTTCCCTGCTTTTTCGGGAAAGAGTTCCCGGCGTTCCCGTCGCATCTCAAGAGGAGGCCCTCTCAATAGGAACGGCGAGAGGAACTCCAGGGTCGTGCCACATTTCCAAGAGTCCCCCAGATGTCTGAGTCCATTCCAGAGGAACCTCTTTTCCCTTCACCGGCTCGTCTTTCACGCCGAGGATCGACTCACACCAAGGTGGCACGTGGCACAGCCCTGTGGGAAAGCCTCGTGGGAAAGCCTCGAGGGACAGCCTCGAGGGAAAGCCACAGATCCCTTGATCCACGTGACAGGAAGCGTGACACTACTGCTGCAGCTCGGGAGGAAAGCGCACGTGCATGCCCCCACTCGAGACGAGGCCTGACTCCCCTGGGGAGACTCAGAAGCACCCCAAGATCCATGGCAACACTGGAGAGGAATCCTCAGGTTCCGGGCCCGACTCCACACAAGGACTGAGGCCCCGGCATGGACGGGAGAGGAATCCCAAGAGGTCCCCTAGCAACTTCCATGGGGACTGGCCTTTCCTGAGGCCACCAGAGCGGGTCCCTGAGATCCCCGTCGTAACTCGAGAAGACCTGCCGCAACTCGAGAAAATCCAGGAGGTTCTCCCCTCCAGGCGAGATGAGGCCCATTTCCGATGAGGCGTCTCGAGGCTGATCACACCTCACCTCTGGAACTTCGAAAGGCTCCTTCACAACCCTGCAAATCAAGAAGATCCCCCACATACCCGTCTCCACTCGAGAGGAATCACGAGGTCCCGCCCACATCCAGAGGAGACCCGTTTCGTCCTAGTAGCTCGAGATGAGGGATCCTTTCCCTGCTTCGTCGGGAAAGAGTTCCTGGCATTCCCATCGCATCTCAAGAGGAGGCCCTCTCAACAGGAACGGCGAGAGGAACTCCAGGGTCGTGCCACCTTTCGAAGAGTCCCCCAGATGTCTCAGTCCATTCCAGAGGAAACTCTTTTCCATTCACCGACTCGTCTTTCACGCCGAGGATCGACTCACACCAAGGTGGCACGTGGCACAGTCCTGTGGGAAAGCCTCGTGGGAAAGCTTCGAGGGACAGCCTCGAGGGAAAGCCACAGATCCCTTGATCCACGTGACAGGAAGCGTGACACTACTGCTGCAGCTCGGGAGGAAAGCGCACGTGCATGCCCCCACTCGAGACGAGGCCTGACTCCCCTGGGGAGACTCAGAAGCACCCCAAGATCCATGGCAACACTGGAGAGCAATCCTCAGGTTCCGGCCCCGACTCCTCACAAGGACTGAGGCCCCGGCATGGACGGGAGAGGAATCCCGAGAGGTCCCCTAGCAACTCGCATGGGGACTGGCCTTTCCTGAGGCCACCAGAGCGGGTCCCTGAGGTCCCCGTCGTAACTCGAGAAGACCTGCCGCAACTCGAGAAAATCCAGGAGGTTCTCCCCTCCAGGCGAGATGAGGCCCATTTCCGCTGAGGCGTCTCGAGGCTGATCACACCTCACCTCTGGAACTTCGAAAGGGTCCTTCACACCCTTGGTGCAAATCAAGAAGTTCCCCGACATAGCCGTCTCCACTCGAGAGGAATCACGAGGGTCCCGCCCACATCCAGAGGAGCCCCGTTTCCGCCTCGTAGCTCGAGATGAGGGATCCTTTCCCTGCTTCATCGGGAAAGAGTTCCCGGCCTTCCTGTCGCATCTAAAGAGGAGGCCCTCTCAACAGGAACGGCGAGAGGAACTCCAGGGTCGTGCCACCATTCCAAGAGTCCCCCACATGTCTCAGTCCATTCCAGAGGAACCTCTTTTCCCTTCACCGGCTGGTCTTTCACGCCGAGGATCGACTCACACCAAGGTGGCACGTGGCACAGCCCTGTGGGAAAGACTCGTGGGAAAGCCTTGAGGGACAGCCTCGAGGGAAAGCCACAGATCCCTTGATCCACGTGACAGGAAGCGTGACACTACTGCTGCAGCTCGGGAGGAAAGCGCACGTGCATGCCCCCACTTGAGACGAGCCCTGACTCCCCTGGGGAGACTCAGAAGCACCCCAAGATCCATGGCAACACTGGAGAGCAATCCTCAGGTTCCGGCCCCGACTCCACACAAGGATTGAGGCCCCGGCATGGACGGGAGAGGAATCCCGAGAGGTCCCCTAGCAACTCGCATGGGGACTGGCCTTTCCTGAGGCCACCAGAGCGGGTCCCTGAGGTCCCCGTCGTAACTCGAGAAGACCTGCCGCAACTCGAGAAAATCCAGGAGGTTCTCCCCTCCAGGCGAGATGAGGCCCATTTCCGCTGAGGCGTCTCGAGGCTGATCACACCTCACCTCTGGAACTTCGAAAGGCTCCTTCACACCCTTGGTGCAAATCAAGAAGTTCCCCGACATACCCGTCTCCACTCGAGAGGAATCACGAGGGTCCCGCCCAAATCCAGAGGAGCCCCGTTTCCGCCTCGTAGCTCGAGATGAGGGACCCTTTCCCTGCTTCGTCGGGAAAGAGTTCCCGGCGTTCCCGTCGCATCTCAAGAGGAGGACCTCTCAAAAGGAATGGCGAGAGGAACTCCAGGGTCGTGCCACCATTCCAAGAGTCCCCCAGATGTCTCAGTCCATTCCAGAGGAACCTCTTTTCCCTTCACCGGCTCGTCTTTCACGCCGAGGATCGACTCACACCAAGGTGGCACGTGGCACAGCCCTGTGGGAAAGCCTCGTGGGAAAGCCTCGAGGGACAGCCTCGAGGGAAAGCCACAGATCCCTTGATCCACGTGACAGGAAGCGTGACACTACTGCTGCAGCTCGGGAGGAAAGCGCACGTGCATGCCCCCACTCGAGACGAGGCCTGACTCCCCTGGGGAGACTCAGAAGCACCCCAAGATCCATGGCAACACTGGAGAGGAATTCGCAGGTTCCGGCCCCGACTCCACACAAGGACTGAGTCCCCGGCATGGACGGGAGAGGAATCCCGAGTGGCCCCCTAGCAACTCGCATGGGGACTGGCCTTTCCTGAGGCCACCAGAGCGGGTCCCTGAGGTCCCTTCGTAACTCGAGAAGACCTGCCACAACTCGAGAAAATCCAGGAGGTTCTCCCCTCCAGGCGAGATGAGGCCCATTTCTGCTGAGGCGTCTCGAGGCAGATCACACCTCACCTCTGGAACTTCGAAAGGCTCCTTCACACCCCTGCTGCAAATCAAGAAGTTCCCCGACATACCCGTCTCCACTCGAGAGGAATCACGAGGGTCCTGCCCACATCCAGAGGAGCCCGGTTTCGGACTCGTAGCTCGAGATGAGGGATCCTTTCCCTGCTTTTTCGGAAAAGAGTTCCCGGCGTTCCCGTCGCATCTCAAGAGGAGGCCCTCTCAATAGGAACGGCGAGAGGAACTCCAGGGTCGTGCCACATTTCCAAGAGTCCCCCAGATGTCTCAGTCCATTTCAGAGGAACCTCTTTTCCCTTCACCGGCTCGTCTTTCACGCCGCCGAGGATCGACTCACACCAAGGTGGCACGTGGCACAGCCCTGTGGGAAAGCCTCGTGGGAAAGCCTCGAGGGACAGCCTCGAGGGAAAGCCACAGATCCCTTGATCCACGTGACAGGAAGCGTGACACTACTGCTGCAGCTCGGGAGGAAAGCGCACGTGCATGCCCCCACTCGAGACGAGGCCTGACTCCCCTGGGGAGACTCAGAAGCACCCCAAGATCCATGGCAACACTGGAGAGGAATCCTCAGGTTGCGGCCCCGACTCCACACAAGGACTGAGGCCCCGGCATGGACGGGAGAGTAATCCCGAGAGGCCCCCTAGCAACTCGAATGGGGACTGGCCGTTCCTGAGGCCACCAGAGCGGGTCCCTGAGGTCCCCGTCCTAACTCGAGAATACCTGCCACAACTCGAGAAAATCCGGGAGGTTCTCCCCTCCAGGCGAGATGAGGCCCATTTCCGTTGAGGCGTCTCGAGGCTGATCACACCTCACCTCTGGAAGTTGGAAAGGGTCCTTCACACCCTTGGTGCAAATCAAGAAGTTCCCCGACATACCCGTCTCCACTCGAGAGGAATCACGAGGGTCCCGCCCACATCCAGAGGAGCCCCGTTTCCGCCTCGTAGCTCGAGATGAGGGATCCTTTCCCTGTTTCGTCGGGAAAGAGTTCCCGGCGTTCCCGTCGCATCTCAAGAGGAGGCCCTCTCAACAGGAACGGCGAGAGGAACTCCAGGGTCGTGCCACCATTCCAAGAGTCCCCCAGATGTCTCAGTCCATTCCAGAGAAACCTCTTTTCCCTTCACCGGCTCGTCTTTCACGCCGAGGATCGACTCACACCAAGGTGGCACGTGGCACAGCCCTGTGGGAAAGCCTCGTGGGAAAGCCTCGAGGGACAGCCTCGAGGGAAAGCCACAGATCCCTTGATCCACGTGACAGGAAGCGTGACACTACTGCTGCAGCTCGGGAGGAAAGCGCACGTGCATGCCCCCACTCGAGACGAGGCCTGACTCCCCTGGGGAGACTCAGAAGCACCCCAAGATCCATGGCAACACTGGAGAGGAATCCTCAGGTTCCGGGCCCGACTCCACACAAGGACTGAGGCCCCGGCATGGACGGGAGAGGAATCCCAAGAGGTCCCCTAGCAACTGCCATGGGGACTGGCCTTTCCTGAGGCCACCAGAGCGGGTCCCTGAGGTCCCCGTCGTAACTCGAGAAGACCTGCCGCAACTCGAGAAAATCCAGGAGGTTCTCCCCTCCAGGCGAGATGAGGCCCATTTCCGATGAGGCGTCTCGAGGCTGATCACACCTCACCTCTGGAACTTCGAAAGGCTCCTTCACACCCTTGGTGCAAATCAAGAAGTTCCCCGACATACCCGTCTCCACTCGAGAGGAATCACGAGGGTCCCGCCCAAATCCAGAGGAGCCCCGTTTCCGCCTCGTAGCTCGAGATGAGGGATCCTTTCCCTGCTTCTTCGGGAAAGAGTTCCCGGCATTCCCGTCGCATATCAAGAGGAGGACCTCTCAAAAGGAATGGCGAGAGGAACTCCAGGGTCGTGCCACCATTCCAAGAGTCCCCCAGATGTCTCAGTCCATTCCAGAGGAACCTCTTTTCCCTTCACCGGCTCGTCTTTCACGCCGAGGATCGACTCCCACCAAGGTGGCACGTGGCACAGCCCTGTGGGAAATCCTCGTGGGAAAGCCTCGAGGGACAGCCTCGAGAGAAAGCCACAGATCCCTTGATCCACGTGACAGGAAGCGTGACACTACTGCTGCAGCTCGGGAGGAAAGCGCACGTGCATGCCCCCACTCGAGACGAGGCCTGACTCCCCTGGGGAGACTCAGAAGCACCCCAAGATCCATGGCAACACTGGAGAGGTATTCTCAGGTTCCGGCCCCGATTCCACACAAGGACTGAGGCCCCGGCATGGACGGGAGAGGAATCCCGAGAGGCCCCCTAGCAACTCGAATGGGGACTGGCCGTTCCTGAGGCCACCAGAGCGGGTCCCTGAGGTCCCCGTCGTAACTCGAGAAGACCTGCCACAACTCGAGAAAATCCGGGAGGTTCTCCCCTCCAGGCGAGATGAGGCCCATTTCCGTTGAGGCGTCTCGAGGCTGATCACACCTCACCTCTGGAAGTTGGAAAGGGTCCTTCACACCCTTGGTGCAAATCAAGAAGTTCCCCGACATACCCGTCTCCACTCGAGAGGAATCACGAGGGTCCCGCCCACATCCAGAGGAGCCCCGTTTCCGCCTCATAGCTCGAGATGAGGGATCCTTTCCCTGTTTCGTCGGGAAAGAGTTCCCGGCGTTCCCGTCGCATCTCAAGAGGAGGCCCTCTCAACAGGAACGGCGAGAGGAACTCCAGGGTCGTGCCACCATTCCAAGAGTCCCCCAGATGTCTCAGTCCATTCCAGAGGAACCTCTTTTCACTTCACCGGCTCGTCTTTCACGCCGAGGATCGACTCACACCAAGGTGGCACGTGGCATAGCCCTGTGGGAAAGCCTCGTGGGAAAGCCTCGAGGGACAGCCTCGAGGGAAAGCCACAGATCCCTTGATCCACGTGACAGGAAGCGTGACACTACTGCTGCAGCTCGGGAGGAAAGCGCACGTGCATGCCCCCACTCGAGACGAGGCCTGACTCCCCTGGGGAGACTCAGAAGCACCCCAAGATCCATGGCAACACTGGAGAGGAATCCTCAGGTTCCAGCCCCGACTCCACACAAGGACTGAGGCCCCGGCATGGACGGGAGAGGAATCCCGAGAGGTCCCCTAGCAACTGGCATGGGAACTGGCCTTTCCTGAGGCCACCAGAGCGGGTCCCTGAGGTCCCCGTCATAACTCGAGAAGACCTGCCGCAACTCGAGAAAATCCAGGAGGTTCTCCCCTCCAGGCGAGATGAGGCCCATTTCCGCTGAGGCGTCTCGAGGCTGATCACACCTCCCCTCTGGAACTTCGAAAGGGTCCCTCACACCCTTGGTGCAAATCAAGAAGTTCCCCGACATACCCGTCTCCACTCGAGAGGAATCACGAGGGTCCCGCCCACATCCAGAGGAGCCCCGTTTCAGCCTCGTAGCTTGAGATGAGGGATCCTTTCCCTGCTTCGTCGGGAAAGAATTCCCGGCGTTCCCGTCGCATCTCAAGAGGAGGCCCTCTCAACAGGAACGGCGAGAGGAACTCCAGGGTCGTGCCACCATTCCAAGAGTCCCCCAGATGTCTCAGTCCATTCCAGAGGAACCTCTTTTCCCTTCACCGGCTCGTCTTTCACGCCGAGGATCGACTCACACCAAGGTGGCACGTGGCACAGCCCTGTGGGAAAGCCTCGTGGGAAAGCCTCGAGGGACAGCCTCGAGGGAAAGCCACAGATCCCTTGATACACGTGACAGGAAGTGTGACACTACTGCTGCAGCTCGGGAGGAAAGCGCACGTGCATGCCCCCACTCGAGACGAGGCCTGACTCCCCTGGGGAGACTCAGAAGCACCCCAAGATCCATGGCAACACTGGAGAGGAATCCTCAGATTCCGGGCCCGACTCCACACAAGGACTGAGGCCCCGGCATGGACGGGAGAGGAATCCCAAGAGGTCCCCTAGCAACTTCCATGGGGACTGGCCTTTCCTGAGGCCACCAGAGCGGGTCCCTGAGGTCCCCGTCGTAACTCGAGAAGACCTGCCGCAACTCGAGAAAATCCAGGAGGTTCTCCCCTCCAGGCGAGATGAGGCCCATTTCCGATGAGGCGTCTCGAGGCTGATCACACCTCACCTCTGGAACTTCGAAAGGCTCCTTCACACCCTTGGTGCAAATCAAGAAGTTCCCCGACATACCCGTCTCCACTCGAGAGGAATCACGAGGGTCCCGCCCAAATCCAGAGGAGCCCCGTTTCCGCCTCGTAGCTCGAGATGAGGGACCCTTTCCCTGCTTCGTCGGGAAAGAGTTCCCGGCGTTCCCGTCGCATCTCAAGAGGAGGACCTCTCAAAAGGAATGGCGAGAGGAACTCCAGGGTCGTGACACCATACCAAGAGTCCCCCAGATGTCTCAGTCCATTCCAGAGGAACCTCTTTTCCCTTCACCGGCTCGTCTTTCACGCCGAGGATCAACTCACACCAAGGTGGCACGTGGCACAGCCCTGTGGGAAAGCCTCGTGGGAAAGCCTCGAGGGACAGCCTCGAGGGAAAGCCACAGATCCCTTGATCCACGTGACAGGAAGCGTGACACTACTGCTGCAGCTCGGGAGGAAAGCGCACGTGCATGCCCCCACTCGAGACGAGGCCTGACTCCCCTGGGGAGACTCAGAAGCACCCCAAGATCCATGGCAACACTGGAGAGGAATTCGCAGGTTCCGGCCCCGACTCCACACAAGGACTGAGTCCCCGGCATGGACGGGAGAGGAATCCCGAGTGGCCCCCTAGCAACTCGCATGGGGACTGGCCTTTCCTGAGGCCACCAGAGCGGGTCCCTGAGGTCCCTTCGTAACTCGAGAAGACCTGCCACAACTCGAGAAAATCCAGGAGGTTCTCCCCTCCAGGCGAGATGAGGCCCATTTCTGCTAAGGCGTCTCGAGGCAGATCACACCTCACCTCTGGAACTTCGAAAGGCTCCTTCACACCCCTGCTGCAAATCAAGAAGTTCCCCGACATGCCCGTCTCCACTCGAGAGGAATCACGAGGGTCCTGCCCACATCCAGAGGAGCCCCGTTTCGGACTCGTAGCTCGAGATGAGGGATCCTTTCCATGCTTTTTCGGGAAAGAGTTCCCGGCGTTCCCGTCGCATCTCAAGAGGAGGCCCTCTCAATAGGAACGGCGAGAGGAACTCCAGGGTCGTGCCACATTTCCAAGAGTCCCCCAGATGTCTCAGTCCATTTCAGAGGAACCTCTTTTCCCTTCACCGGCTCGTCTTTCACGCCGCCGAGGATCGACTCACACCAAGGTGGCACGTGGCACAGCCCTGTGGGAAAGCCTCGTGGGAAAGCCTCGAGGGACAGCCTCGAGGGAAAGCCACAGATCCCTTGATCCACGTGACAGGAAGCGTGACACTACTGCTGCAGCTCGGGAGGAAAGCGCACGTGCATGCCCCCACTCGAGACGAGGCCTGACTCCCCTGGGGAGACTCAGAAGCACCCCAAGATCCATGGCAACACTGGAGAGGAATCCTCAGGTTGCGGCCCCGACTCCACACAAGGACTGAGGCCCCGGCATGGACGGGAGAGTAATCCCGAGAGGTCCCCTAGCAACTCGCATGGGGACTGGCCTTTCCTGAGGCCACCAGAGCGGGTCCCTGAGGTCCCCGTCGTAACTCAAGAAGACCTGCCGCAACTCGAGAAAATCCAGGAGGTTCTCCCCTCAAGGCGAGATGAGGCCCATTTTCGCTGAGGCGTCTCGAGGCTGATCATACCTCACCTCTGGAATGTTGAAAGGTTCCTTCACAACATTGGTGCAAATCAAGAAGTTCCCCGACATACCCGTCTCTACTCGAGAGGAATCACGAGGGTCCCGCCCAAAACCAGAGGAGCCCCGTTTCCGCCTCGTAGCTCGAGATGAGGGATCCTTTCCCTGCTTCGTCGGGAACGAGTTCCCGGCGTTCCCGTCGCATCTCAAGAGGAGGTCCTCTCAACAGGAACGGCGAGAGGCACTCCAGGGTCGTGCCACCATTCCAAGAGTCCCCCAGATGTCTCAGTCCATTCCAGAGGAACCTCTTTTCCCTTCACCGGCTCGTCTTTCACGCCGAGGATCGACTCACACCAAGGTGGCACGTGGCACAGCCCTGTGGGAAAGCCTCGTGGGAAAGCCTCGAGGGACAGCCTCGAGGGAAAGCCACAGATCCCTTGATCCACGTGACAGGAAGCGTGACACTACTGCTGCAGCTCGGGAGGAAAGCGCACGTGCATGCCCCCACTCGAGACGAGGCCTGACTCCCCTGGGGAGACTCAGAAGCACCCCAATATGCATAGCAACACTGGAGAGGAAACCTCAGGTTCCGGCCCCGACTCCACACAAGGACTGAGGCCCCGGCATGGACGGGAGAGGAATCCCGAGAGGTCCCCTAGGAACTCGCATGGGGACTGGCCTTTCCTGAGGCCACCAGAGCGGGTCCCTGAGGTCCCCGTCGTAACTCGAGAAGACCTGCCGCAACTCGAGAATATCCGGGAGGTTCTCCCCTCCAGGCGAGATGAGGCCCATTTCCGCTGAGGCGTCTCGTGGCTGATGACACCTCACCTCTGGAACTTCGAAAGGGTCCTTCACAACCCTGGTGCAAATCAAGAAGTTCCCCGACATACCCGTCTCCACTCGAGAGGAATCACGAGGGTCCCGCCCACATCCAGAGGAGCCCCGTTTCCGCCTCGTACCTCGAGATGAGGGATCCTTTCCCTGCTTCGTCGGGAAAGAGTTCCCGGCATTCCCGTCGCCTCTCAAGAGGAGGCCCTCTCAACAGGAACGGCGAGAGGAACTCCAGGGTCGTGCCACCATTCCAAGAGTCCCCCAGATGTCTCAGTCCATTCCAGAGGAACCTCTATTCCCTTCACCGGCTCGTCTTTCACGCCGAGGATCGACTCACACCAGGGTGGCATGTGGCACAGCACTGTGGGAAAGCCACGTGGGAAAGCCTCGAGGGACAGCCTCGAGGGAAAGCCACAGATCCCTTGATCCACGTGACAGGAAGCGTGACACTACTGCTGCAGCTCGGGAGGAAAGCGCACGTGCATGCCCCCACTCGAGACGAGACCTGACTCCCCTGGGGAGACTCAGAAGCACCCCAAGATCCATGGCAACACTGGAGAGGAATCCTCAGGTTCCGGCCCCGACTCCACACAAGGACTGAGGCCCCGGCATGGACGGGAGAGGAATCCCGAGTGGCCCCCTAGCAACTCGCATGGGGACTGGCCTTTCCTGAGCCACCAGAGCGGGTCCCTGAGGTCCCCTTCGTAACTCGAGAAGACCTGCCGCAACTCGAGAAAATCCAGGAGGTTCTCCCCTCCAGGCGAGATGAGGCCCATTTCTGCTGAGGCGTCTCGAAGCGGATCACACCTCACCTCTGGAACTTCGAAAGGCTCCTTCACAACCCTGCAAATCAAGAAGATCCCCCACATACCCGTCTCCACTCGAGAGGAATCACGAGGTCCCGCCCACATCCAGAGGAGCCCCGTTTCCGCCTCGTAGCTCGAGATGAGGGATCCTTTCCCTGCTTCATCGGGAAAGAGTTCCCGGCCTTCCTGTCGCATCTCAAGAGGAGGCCCTCTCAACAGGAACGGCGAGAGGAACTCCAGGGTCGTGCCACCATTCCAAGAGTCCCCCAGATGTCTCAGTCCATTCCAGAGGAACCTCTTTTCCCTTCACCGGCTGGTCTTTCACGCCGAGGATCGACTCACACCAAGGTGGCACGTGGCACAGCCCTGTGGGAAAGCCTCGTGGGAAAGCCTCGAGGGACAGCCTCGAGGGAAAGCCACAGATCCCTTGATCCACGTGACAGGAAGCGTGACACTACTGCTGCAGCTCGGGAGGAAAGCGCACGTGCATGCCCCCACTTGAGACGAGGCCTGACTCCCCTGGGGAGACTCAGAAGCACCCCAAGATCCATGGCAACACTGGAGAGCAATCCTCAGGTTCCGGCCCCGACTCCACACAAGGATTGAGGCCCCGGCATGGAAGGGAGAGGAATCCCGAGAGGTCCCCTAGCAACTCGCATGGGGACTGGCCTTTCCTGAGGCCACCAGAGCGGGTCCCTGAGGTCCCCATCGTAACTCGAGAAGACCTGCCGCAACTCGAGAAAATCCAGGAGGTTCTCTCCTCCAGGCGTGATGAGGCCCATTTCCGCTGAGGCGTCTCGAGGCTGATCACACCTCACCTCTGGAACTTCGAAAGGGTCCTTCACACCCTTGGTGCAAATCAAGAAGTTCCCCGACATACCCGTCTCCACTCGAGAGGAATCACGAGGGTCCCGCCCACATCCAGAGGAGCCCCGTTTCCGCCTCGTAGCTCGAGATGAGGGATCCTTTCCCTGCTTCGTCGGGAAAGAGTTCCCGGCGTTCCCGTCGCATCTCAAGAGGAGGCCCTCTCAACAGGAATGGCGAGAGGAACTCCAGGGTCGTGCCACCATTCCAAGAGTCCCCCAGATGTCTCAGTCCATTCCAGAGGAACCTCTTTTCCCTTCACCGGCTCGTCTTTCACGCCGAGGATCGACTCACACCAAGGTGGTACGTGGCACAGCCCTGTGGGAAAGCCTCGTGGGAAAGCCTCGAGGGACAGCCTCGAGGGAAACCCACAGATCCCTTGATCCACGTGACAGGAAGCGTGACACTACTGCTGCAGCTCGGGAGGAAAGCGCACGTGCATGCCCCCACTCAAGACGAGGCCTGACTCCCCTGGGGAGACTCAGAAGCACCCCAAGATCCATGGCAACACTGGAGAGCAATCCTCAGGTTCCGGCCCCAACTCCTCACAAGGACTGAGGCCCCGGCATGGACGGGAGAGGAATCCCGAGAGGTCCCCTAGGAACTCGCATGGGGACTGGCCTTTCCTGAGGCCACCAGAGCGGGTCCCTGAGGTCCCCGTCGTATCTCGAGAAGACCTGCCGCAACTCGAGAAAATCCAGGAGGTTCTCCCCTCCAGGCGAGATGAGGCCCATTTCCGCTGAGGCGTCTCTAGGCTGATCACACCTCACCTCTGGAACTTCGAAAGGGTCCTTCACACCCTTGGTGCAAATCAAGAAGTTCCCCGACATAGCCGTCTCCACTCGAGAGGAATCACGAGGGTCCCGCCCACATCCAGAGGAGCCCCGTTTCCGCCTCGTAGCTCGAGATGAGGGATCCTTTCCCTGCTTCGTCGGGAAAGAGTTCCCGGCGTTCCCGTCGCATCTCAAGAGGAGGCCCTCTCAACAGGAATGGCGAGAGGAACTCCAGGGTCGTGCCACCATTGCAAGAGTCCCCCAGATGTCTCAGTCCATTCCAGAGGAACCTCTTTTCCCTTCACCGGCTCGTCTTTCACGCCGAGGATCGACTCACACCAAGGTGGCACGTGGCACAGCCCTGTGGGAAAGCCTCGTGGGAAAGCCTCGAGGGACAGCCTCGAGGGAAAGCCACAGATCCCTTGATCCACGTGACAGGAAGCGTGACACTACTGCTGCAGCTCGGGAGGAAAGCGCACGTGCATGCCCCCACTTGAGACGAGGCCTGACTCCCCTGGGGAGACTCAGAAGCACCCCAATATGCATAGCAACACTGGAGAGGAAACCTCAGGTTCCGGCCCCGACTCCACACAAGGACTGAGGCCCCGGCATGGACGGGAGAGGAATCCCGAGAGGTCCCCTAGCAACTCGCATGGGGACTGGCCTTTCCTGAGGCCACCAGAGCGGGTCCCTGAGGTCCCCGTCGTAACTCGAGAAGACCTGCCGCAACTCGAGAAAATCCGGGAGGTTCTCCCCTCCAGGCGAGATGAGGCCCATTTCCGCTGAGGCGTCTCGTGGCTGATGACACCTCACCTCTGGAACTTCGAAAGGGTCCTTCACAACCCTGGTGCAAATCAAGAAGTTCCCCGACATACCCGTCTCCACTCGAGAGGAATCACGAGGGTCCCGCCCACATCCAGAGGAGCCCCGTTTCCGCCTCGTACCTCGAGATGAGGGATCCTTTCCCTGCTTCGTCGGGAAAGAGTTCCCGGCATTCCCGTCGCCTCTCAAGAGGAGGCCCTCTCAACAGGAACGGCGAGAGGAACTCCAGGGTCGTGCCACCATTCCAAGAGTCCCCCAGATGTCTCAGTCCATTCCAGAGGAACCTCTATTCCCTTCACCGGCTCGTCTTTCACGCCGAGGATCGACTCACACCAGGGTGGCATGTGGCACAGCACTGTGGGAAAGCCACGTGGGAAAGCCTCGAGGGACAGCCTCGAGGGAAAGCCACAGATCCCTTGATCCACGTGACAGGAAGCGTGACACTACTGCTGCAGCTCGGGAGGAAAGCGCACGTGCATGCCCCCACTCGAGACGAGACCTGACTCCCCTGGGGAGACTCAGAAGCACCCCAAGATCCATGGCAACACTGGAGAGGAATCCTCAGGTTCCGGCCCCGACTCCACACAAGGACTGAAGCCCCGGCATGGACGGGAGAGGAATCCCGAGTGGCCCCCTAGCAACTCGCATGGGGACTGGCCTTTCCTGAGCCACCAGAGCGGGTCCCTGAGGTCCCCTTCGTAACTCGAGAAGACCTGCCGCAACTCGAGAAAATCCAGGAGGTTCTCCCCTCCAGGCGAGATGAGGCCCATTTCTGCTGAGGCGTCTCGAAGCGGATCACACCTCACCTCTGGAACTTCGAAAGGCTCCTTCACAACCCTGCAAATCAAGAAGATCCCCCACATACCCGTCTCCACTCGAGAGGAATCACGAGGTCCCGCCCACATCCAGAGGAGACCCGTTTCGTCCTCGTAGCTCGAGATGAGGGATCCTTTCCCTGCTTCGTCGGGAAAGAGTTCCTGGCATTCCCATCGCATCTCAAGAGGAGGCCCTCTCAACAGGAACGGCGAGAGGAACTCCAGGGTCGTGCCACCTTTCGAAGAGTCCCCCAGATGTCTCAGTCCATTCCAGAGGAAACTCTTTTCCATTCACCGACTCGTCTTTCACGCCGAGGATCGACTCACACCAAGGTGGCACGTGGCACAGTCCTGTGGGAGAGCCTCGTGGGAAAGCTTCGAGGGACAGCCTCGAGGGAAAGCCACAGATCCCTTGATCCACGTGACAGGAAGCGTGACACTACTGCTGCAGCTCGGGAGGAAAGCGCACGTGCATGCCCCCACTCGAGACGAGGCCTGACTCCCCTGGGGAGACTCAGAAGCACCCCAAGATCCATGGCAACACTGGAGAGCAATCCTCAGGTTCCGGCCCCGACTCCTCACAAGGACTGAGGCCCCGGCATGGACGGGAGAGGAATCCCGAGAGGTCCCCTAGCAACTCGCATGGGGACTGGCCTTTCCTGAGGCCACCAGAGCGGGTCCCTGAGGTCCCCGTCGTAACTCGAGAAGACCTGCCGCAACTCGAGAAAATCCAGGAGGTTCTCCCCTCCAGGCGAGATGAGGCCCATTTCCGCTGAGGCGTCTCGAGGCTGATCACACCTCACCTCTGGAACTTCGAAAGGGTCCTTCACACCCTTGGTGCAAATCAAGAAGTTCCCTGACATAGCCGTCTCCACTCGAGAGGAATCACGAGGGTCCCGCCCACATCCAGAGGAGCCCCGTTTCCGCCTCGTAGCTCGAGATGAGGGATCCTTTCCCTTCTTCATCGGGAAAGAGTTCCCGGCCTTCCTGTCGCATCTCAAGAGGAGGCCCTCTCAACAGGAACGGCGAGAGGAACTCCAGGGTCGTGCCACCATTCCAAGAGTCCCCCAGATGTCTCAGTCCATTCCAGAGGAACCTCTTTTCCCTTCACCGGCTGGTCTTTCACGCCGAGGATCGACTCACACCAAGGTGGCACGTGGCACAGCCCTGTGGGAAAGCCTCGTGGGAAAGCCTCGAGGGACAGCCTCGAGGGAAAGCCACAGATCCCTTGATCCACGTGACAGGAAGCGTTACACTACTGCTGCAGCTCGGGAGGAAAGCGCACGTGCATGCCCCCACTTGAGACGAGGCCTGACTCCCCTGGGGAGACTCAGAAGCACCCCAAGATCCATGGCAACACTGGAGAGCAATCCTCAGGTTCCGGCCCCGACTCCACACAAGGATTGAGGCCCCGGCATGGAAGGGAGAGGAATCCCGAGAGGTCCCCTAGCAACTCGCATGGGGACTGGCCTTTCCTGAGGCCACCAGAGCGGGTCCCTGAGGTCCCCATCGTAACTCGAGAAGACCTGCCGCAACTCGAGAAAATCCAGGAGGTTCTCTCCTCCAGGCGTGATGAGGCCCATTTCCGCTGAGGCGTCTCGAGGCTGATCACACCTCACCTCTGGAACTTCGAAAGGGTCCTTCACACCCTTGGTGCAAATCAAGAAGTTCCCCGACATACCCGTCTCCACTCGAGAGGAATCACGAGGGTCCCGCCCACATCCAGAGGAGCCCCGTTTCCGCCTCGTAGCTCGAGATGAGGGATCCTTTCCCTGCTTCGTCGGGAAAGAGTTCCCGGCGTTCCCGTCGCATCTCAAGAGGAGGCCCTCTCAACAGGAATGGCGAGAGGAACTCCAGGGTCGTGCCACCATTCCAAGAGTCCCCCAGATGTCTCAGTCCATTCCAGAGGAACCTCTTTTCCCTTCACCGGCTCGTCTTTCACGCCGAGGATCGACTCACACCAAGGTGGTACGTGGCACAGCCCTGTGGGAAAGCCTCGTGGGAAAGCCTCGAGGGACAGCCTCGAGGGAAACCCACAGATCCCTTGATCCACGTGACAGGAAGCGTGACACTACTGCTGCAGCTCGGGAGGAAAGCGCACGTGCATGCCCCCACTCAAGACGAGGCCTGACTCCCCTGGGGAGACTCAGAAGCACCCCAAGATCCATGGCAACACTGGAGAGCAATCCTCAGGTTCCGGCCCCAACTCCTCACAAGGACTGAGGCCCCGGCATGGACGGGAGAGGAATCCCGAGAGGTCCCCTAGGAACTCGCATGGGGACTGGCCTTTCCTGAGGCCACCAGAGCGGGTCCCTGAGGTCCCCGTCGTATCTCGAGAAGACCTGCCGCAACTCGAGAAAATCCAGGAGGTTCTCCCCTCCAGGCGAGATGAGGCCCATTTCCGCTGAGGCGTCTCGAGGCTGATCACACCTCACCTCTGGAACTTCGAAAGGGTCCTTCACACCCTTGGTGCAAATCAAGAAGTTCCCCGACATAGCCGTCTCCACTCGAGAGGAATCACGAGGGTCCCGCCCACATCCAGAGGAGCCCCGTTTCCGCCTCGTAGCTCGAGATGAGGGATCCTTTCCCTGCTTCGTCGGGAAAGAGTTCCCGGCGTTCCCGTCGCATCTCAAGAGGAGGCCCTCTCAACAGGAATGGCGAGAGGAACTCCAGGGTCGTGCCACCATTGCAAGAGTCCCCCAGATGTCTCAGTCCATTCCAGAGGAACCTCTTTTCCCTTCACCGGCTCGTCTTTCACGCCGAGGATCGACTCACACCAAGGTGGCACGTGGCACAGCCCTGTGGGAAAGCCTCGTGGGAAAGCCTCGAGGGACAGCCTCGAGGGAAAGCCACAGATCCCTTGATCCACGTGACAGGAAGCGTGACACTACTGCTGCAGCTCGGGAGGAAAGCGCACGTGCATGCCCCCACTTGAGACGAGGCCTGACTCCCCTGGGGAGACTCAGAAGCACCCCAAGATCCATGGCAACACTGGAGAGCAATCCTCAGGTTCCGGCCCCGACTCCACACAAGGACTGAGGCCCCGGCATGGACGGGAGAGGAATTCCGAGAGGTCCCCTAGCAACTCGCATGGGGACTGGCCTTTCCTGAGGCCACCAGAGCGGGTCCCTGAGGTCCCCGTCGTATCTCGAGAAGACCTGCCGCAACTCGAGAAAATCCAGGAGGTTCTCCCCTCCAGGCGAGATGAGGCCCATATCCGCTGAGGCGTCTCGAGGCTGATCACACCTCACTTCTGGAACTTCGAAAGGGTCCTTCACACCCTTGGTGCAAATCAAGAAGTTCCCCGACATAGCCGTCTCCACTCGAGAGGAATCACGAGGGTCCCGCCCACATCCAGAGGAGCCCCGTTTCCGCCTCGTAGCTCGAGATGAGGGATCCTTTCCCTGCTTCGTCGGGAAAGAGTTCCCGGCCTTCCCGTCGCATCTCAAGAGGAGGCCCTCTCAACAGGAACGGCGAGAGGAACTCCAGGGTCGTGCCACCATTTCAAGAGTCCCCCAGATGTCTCAGTCCATTCTAGAGGAACCTCTTTTCCCTTCACCGGCTCGTCTTTCACGCCGAGGATCGACTCACACCAAGGTGGCACGTGGCACAGCCCTGTGGGAAAGCCTCGTGGGAAAGCCTCGAGGGACAGCCTCGAGGGAAAGCCACAGATCCCTTGATCCACGTGACAGGAAGCGTGACACTACTGCTGCAGCTCGGGAGGAAAGCGCACGTGCATGCCCCCACTCGAGACGAGGCCTGACTCCCCTGGGGAGACTCAGAAGCACCCCAAGATCCATGGCAACACTGGAGAGGAATCCTCAGGTTCCGGCCCCGACTCCACACAAGGACTGAGGCCCCGGCATGGACGGGAGAGGAATCCCGAGAGGTCCCCTAGCAACTCGCATGGGGACTGGCCTTTCCTGAGGCCACCAGAGCGGGTCCCTGAGGTCCCCGTCGTAACTCGAGAAGACCTGCCGCAACTCGAGAAAATCCAGGAGGTTCTCCCCTCCAGGCGAGATGAGGCCCATTTCCGCTGAGGCGTCTCGAGGCTGATCACACCTCACCTCTGGAACTTCGAAAGGGTCCTTCACACCCTTGGTGCAAATCAAGAAGTTCCCCGACATAGCCGTCTCCACTCGAGAGGAATCACGAGGGTCCCGCCCACATCCAGAGGAGCCCCGTTTCCGCCTCGTAGCTCGAGATGAGGGATCGTTTCCCTGATTCGTCGGGAAAGAGTTCCCGGCGTTCCCGTCGCATCTCAAGAGGAGGCCCTCTCAACAGGAACGGCGAGAGGAACTCCAGGGTCGTGCCACCATTCCAAGAGTCCCCCAGATGTCTCAGTCCATTCCAGAGGAACCTCTTTTCCCTTCACCGGCTCGTCTTTCACGCCGAGGTTCGACTCACACCAAGGTGGCACGTGGCACAGCCCTGTGGGAAAGCCTCGTGGGAAAGCCTCGAGGGACAGCCTCGAGGGAAAGCCACAGATCCCTTGATCCACGTGACAGGAAGCGTGACACTACTGCTGCAGCTCGGGAGGAAAGCGCACGTGCATGCCCCCACTCGAGACGAGGCCTGACTCCCCTGGGGAGACTCAGAAGCACCCCAAGATCCATGGCAACACTGGAGAGGAATCCTCAGGTTCCGGCCCCGACTCCACACAAGGACTGAGGCCCCGGCATGGACGTGAGAGGAATCCCGAGAGGTCCCCTAGCAACTCGCATGGGGACTGGCCTTTCTTGAGGCCACCAGAGCGGGTCCCTGAGGTCCCCGTTGTAACTCGAGAAGACCTGCCGCAACTCGAGAAAATCCAGGAGGTTCTCCCCTCCAGGCGAGATGAGGCCCATTTCCGCTGAGGCGTCTCGAGGCTGATCACACCTCACCTCTGGAACTTCGAAAGGCTCCTTCACACCCTTGGTGCAAATCAAGAAGTACCCCGACATACCCGTCTCCACTCGAGAGGAATCACGAGGGTCCCGCCCACATCCAGAGGAGCCCCGTTTCCGCCTCGTAGCTCGAGATGAGGGATCCTTTCCCTGCTTCGTCGGGAAAGAGTTCCCGGCCTTCCCGTCGCAACTCAAGAGGAGGCCCTCTCAACAGGAACGGCGAGAGGAACTCCAGGGTCGTGCCACCATTCCAAGAGTCCCCCAGATGTCTCAGTCCATTCCAGAGGAACCTCTTTTCCCTTCACCGGCTCGTCTTTCACGCCGAGGATCGACTCACACCAAGGTGGCACGTGGCACAGCCCTGTGGGATAGCCTCGTGGGAAAGCCTCGAGGGACAGCCTCGAGGGAAAGCCACAGATCCCTTGATCCACGTGACAGGAAGCGTGACACTACTGCTGCAGCTCGGGAGGAAAGCGCACGTGCATGCCCCCACTCGAGACGAGGCCTGACTCCCCTGTGGAGACTCAGAAGCACCCCAAGATCCATGGCAACACTGGAGAGCAATCCTCAGGTTCCGGCCCCGACTCCACACAAGGACTGAGGCCCCGGCATGGACGGGAGAGGAATCCCGAGAGGTCCCCTAGCAACTCGCATGGGGACTGGCCTTTCCTGAGGCCACCAGAGCGGGTCCCTGAGGTCCCCGTCGTAACTCGAGAAGACCTGCCGCAACTCGAGAAAATCCAGGAGGTTCTCCCCTCCAGGCGAGATGAGGCCCATTTCCGCTGAGGCGTCTCGAGGCTGATCACACCTCACCTCTGGAACTTCGAAAGGGTCCTTCACACCCTTGGTGCAAATCAAGAAGTTCCCCGACATAGCCGTCTCCACTCGAGAGGAATCACGAGGGTCCCGCCCACATCCAGAGGAGCCCCGTTTCCGCCTCGTAGCTCGAGATGAGGGATCGTTTCCCTGCTTCGTCGGGAAAGAGTTCCCGGCGTTCCCGTCGCATCTCAAGAGGAGGCCCTCTCAACAGGAACGGCGAGAGGAACTCCAGGGTCGTGCCACCATTCCAAGAGTCCCCCAGATGTCTCAGTCCATTCCAGAGGAACCTCTTTTCCCTTCACCGGCGCGTCTTTCACGCCGAGGATCGACTCACACCAAGGTGGCACGTGGCACAGCCCTGTGGGAAAGCCTCGTGGGAAAGCCTCGAGGGACAGCCTCGAGGGAAAGCCACAGATCCCTTGATCCACGTGACAGGAAGCGTGACACTACTGCTGCAGCTCGGGAGGAAAGCGCACGTGCATGCCCCCACGCGAGACGAGGCCTGACTCCCCTGGGGAGACTCAGAAGCACCCCAAGATCCATGGCAACACTGGAGAGGAATCCTCAGGTTCCGGCCCCGACTCCACACAAGGACTGAGGCCCCGGCATGGACGGGAGAGGAATCCCGAGAGGTCCCCTAGCAACTCGCATGGGGACTGGCCTTTCCTGAGGCCACCAGAGCGGGTCCCTGAGGTCCCCGTTGTAACTCGAGAAGACCTGCCGCAACTGGAGAAAATCCAGGAGGTTCTCCCCTCCAGGCGAGATGAGGCCCATTTCCGCTGAGGCGTCTCGAGGCTGATCACACCTCACCTCTGGAACTTCGAAAGGCTCCTTCACACCCTTGGTGCAAATCAAGAAGTACCCCGACATACCCGTCTCCACTCGAGAGGAATCACGAGGGTCCCGCCCACATCCAGAGGAGCCCCGTTTCCGCCTCGTAGCTCGAGATGAGGGATCCTTTCCCTGCTTCGTCGGGAAAGAGTTCCCGGCCTTCCCGTCGCAACTCAAGAGGAGGCCCTCTCAACAGGAACGGCGAGAGGAACTCCAGGGTCGTGCCACCATTCCAAGAGTCCCCCAGATGTCTCAGTCCATTCCAGAGGAACCTCTTTTCCCTTCACCGGCTCGTCTTTCACGCCGAGGATCGACTCACACCAAGGTGGCACGTGGCACAGCCCTGTGGGATAGCCTCGTGGGAAAGCCTCGAGGGACAGCCTCGAGGGAAAGCCACAGATCCCTTGATCCACGTGACAGGAAGCGTGACACTACTGCTGCAGCTCGGGAGGAAAGCGCACGTGCATGCCCCCACTCGAGACGAGGCCTGACTCCCCTGTGGAGACTCAGAAGCACCCCAAGATCCATGGCAACACTGGAGAGCAATCCTCAGGTTCCGGCCCCGACTCCACACAAGGACTGAGGCCCCGGCATGGACGGGAGAGGAATCCCGAGAGGTCCCCTAGCAACTCGCATGGGGACTGGCCTTTCCTGAGGCCACCAGAGCGGGTCCCTGAGGTCCCCGTCGTAACTCGAGAAGACCTGCCGCAACTCGAGAAAATCCAGGAGGTTCTCCCCTCCAGGCGAGATGAGGCCCATTTCCGCTGAGGCGTCTCGAGGCTGATCACACCTCACCTCTGGAACTTCGAAAGGGTCCTTCACACCCTTGGTGCAAATCAAGAAGTTCCCCGACATAGCCGTCTCCACTCGAGAGGAATCACGAGGGTCCCGCCCACATCCAGAGGAGCCCCGTTTCCGCCTCGTAGCTCGAGATGAGGGATCGTTTCCCTGCTTCGTCGGGAAAGAGTTCCCGGCGTTCCCGTCGCATCTCAAGAGGAGGCCCTCTCAACAGGAACGGCGAGAGGAACTCCAGGGTCGTGCCACCATTCCAAGAGTCCCCCAGATGTCTCAGTCCATTCCAGAGGAACCTCTTTTCCCTTCACCGGCGCGTCTTTCACGCCGAGGATCGACTCACACCAAGGTGGCACGTGGCACAGCCCTGTGGGAAAGCCTCGTGGGAAAGCCTCGAGGGACAGCCTCGAGGGAAAGCCACAGATCCCTTGATCCACGTGACAGGAAGCGTGACACTACTGCTGCAGCTCGGGAGGAAAGCGCACGTGCATGCCCCCACGCGAGACGAGGCCTGACTCCCCTGGGGAGACTCAGAAGCACCCCAAGATCCATGGCAACACTGGAGAGGAATCCTCAGGTTCCGGCCCCGACTCCACACAAGGACTGAGGCCCCGGCATGGACGGGAGAGGAATCCCGAGAGGTCCCCTAGCAACTCGCATGGGGACTGGCCTTTCCTGAGGCCACCAGAGCGGGTCCCTGAGGTCCCCGTTGTAACTCGAGAAGACCTGCCGCAACTGGAGAAAATCCAGGAGGTTCTCCCCTCCAGGCGAGATGAGGCCCATTTCCGCTGAGGCGTCTCGAGGCTGATCACACCTCACCTCTGGAACTTCGAAAGGGTCCTTCACACCGTTGGTGCAAATCAAGAATTTCCGCGACCTAGCCGTCTCCACTCGAGAGAAATCACGAGGGTCCCGCCCACATCCAGAGGAGCCCCGTTTCCGCCTCGTAGCTCGAGATGAGGGATCCTTTCCCTGCTTCGTCGGGAAAGAGTTCCCGGCCTTCCCGTCGCATCTCAAGAGGAGGCCCTCTCTACAGGAACGGCGAGAGGAACTCCAGGGTCGTGCCACCATTCCAAGAGTCCCCCAGATGTCTCATTCCATTCCAGAGGAACCTCTTTTCCCTTCACCGGCTCGTCATTCACGCCGAGGATCCACTCACACCAAGGTGGCACGTGGCACAGCCCTGTGGGAAAGCCTCGTGGGAAAGCCTCGAGGGACAGCATCGAGGGAAAGCCACAGATCCCTTGATCCACGTGACAGGAAGCGTGACACTACTGCTGCAGCTCGGGAGGAAAGCGCACGTGCATGCCCCCACTCGAGACGAGGCCTGACTCCCCTGGGGAGACTCAGAAGCACCCCAAGATCCATGGCAACACTGGAGAGCAATCCTCAGGTTCCGGCCCCGACTCCCAACAAGGACTGAGGCCCCGGCATGGACGGCAGAGGAATCCCAAGAGGTCCCCTAGCAACTCGCATGGGGACTGGCCTTTCCTGAGGCCAACAGAGCGGGTCCCTGAGGTCCCCGTCGTAACTCGAGAAGACCTGCCGCAACTCGAGAAAATCCAGGAGGTTCTCCCCTTCAGGCGAGATGAGGCCCATTTCCGCTGAGGCGTCTCGAGGCTGATCACACCTCACCTCTGGAACTTCGAAAGGGTCCTTCACACCCTTGGTGCAAATCAAGAAGTTCCCCGACATAGCCGTCTCCACTCGAGAGGAATCACGAGGGTCCCGCCCACATCCAGAGGAGCCCCGTTTCCGCCTCGTAGCTCGAGATGAGGGATCCTTTCCCTGCTTCGTCGGGAAAGAGTTCCCGGCCTTCCCGTCGCATCTCAAGAGGAGGCCCTCTCTACAGGAACGGCGAGAGGAACTCCAGGGTCGTGCCACCATTCCAAGAGTCCCCCAGATGTCTCAGTCCATTCCAGAGGAACCTCTTTTCCCTTCACCGGCTCGTCTTTCACGCCGAGGATGGACTCACACCAAGGTGGCACGTGGCACAGCCCTGTGGGAAAGCCTCGTGGGAAAGCCTCGAGGGACAGCCTCGAGGGAAAGCCACAGATCCCTTGATCCACGTGACAGGAATCGTGACACTACTGCTGCAGCTCGGGAGGAAAGCGCACGTGCATGCCCCCACTCGAGACGAGGCCTGACTCCCCTGGGGAGACTCAGAAGCACCCCAAGATCCATGGCAACACTGGAGAGCAATCCTCAGGTTCTGGCCCCGACTCCACACAAGGACTGAGGCCCCGGCATGGACGGGAGAGGAATCCCGAGAGGTCCCCTAGCAACTCGCATGGGGACTGGCCTTTCCTGAGGCCACCAGAGCGGGTCCCTGAGGTCCCCGTCGTAACTCGAGAAGACCTGCCGCAACTCGAGAAAATCCAGGAGGTTCTCCCCTCCAGGCGAGATGAGGCCCATTTCCACTGAGGCGTCTCGAGGCTGATCACACCTCACCTCTGGAACTTCGAAAGGGTCCTTCACACCCTTGGTGCAAATCAAGAAGTTCCCCGACATAGCCGTCTCCACTCGAGAGGAATCACGAGGGTCCCGCCCACATCCAGAGGAGCCCCGTTTCCGCCTCGTAGCTCGAGATGAGGGATCCTTTCCCTGCTTCGTCGGGAAAGAGTTCCCGGCCTTCCCGTCGCATCTCAAGAGGAGGCCCTCTCAACAGGAACGGCGAGAGGAACTCCAGGGTCGTGCCACCATTCCAAGAGTCCCCCAGATGTCTCAGTCCATTCCAGAGGAACCTCTTTTCCCTTCACCGTCTCGTCTTTCACGCCGAGGATCGACTCACACCAAGGTGGCACGTGGCACAGCCCTGTGGGAAAGCCTCGTGGGAAAGCCTCGAGGGACAGCCTCGAGGGAAAGCCACAGATCCCTTGATCCACGTGACAGGAAGCGTGACACTACTGCTGCAGCTCGGGAGGAAAGCGCACGTGCATGCCCCCACTCGAGACGAGGCCTGACTCCCCTGGGGAGACTCAGAAGCACCCCAAGATCCATGGCAACACTGGAGAGCAATCCTCAGGTTCCGGCCCCGACTCCACACAAGGACTGAGGCCCCGGCATGGACGGGAGAGGAATCCCGAGAGGTCCCCTAGCAACTCGCATGGGGACTGGCCTTTCCTGAGGCCACCAGAGCGGGTCCCTGAGGTCCCCGTCGTAACTCGAGAAGACCTGCCGCAACTCGAGAAAATCCAGGAGGTTCTCCCCTCCAGGCGAGATGAGGCCCATTTCCGCTGAGGCGTCTCGAGGCTGATCACACCTCACCTCTGGAACTTCGAAAGGGTCCTTCACACCCTTGGTGCAAATCAAGAAGTTCCCCGACATAGCCGTCTCCACTCGAGAGGAATCACGAGGGTCCCGCCCACATCCAGAGGAGCCCCGTTTCCGCCTCGTAGCTCGAGATGAGGGATCGTTTCCCTGCTTCGTCGGGAAAGAGTTCCCGGCGTTCCCGTCGCATCTCAAGAGGAGGCCCTCTCAACAGGAACGGCGAGAGGAACTCCAGGGTCGTGCCACCATTCCAAGAGTCCCCCAGATGTCTCAGTCCATTCCAGAGGAACCTCTTTTCCCTTCACCGGCGCGTCTTTCACGCCGAGGATCGACTCACACCAAGGTGGCACGTGGCACAGCCCTGTGGGAAAGCCTCGTGGGAAAGCCTCGAGGGACAGCCTCGAGGGAAAGCCACAGATCCCTTGATCCACGTGACAGGAAGCGTGACACTACTGCTGCAGCTCGGGAGGAAAGCGCACGTGCATGCCCCCACTCGAGACGAGGCCTGACTCCCCTGGGGAGACTCAGAAGCACCCCAAGATCCATGGCAACACTGGAGAGGAATCCTCAGGTTCCGGCCCCGACTCCACACAAGGACTGAGGCCCCGGCATGGACGGGAGAGGAATCCCGAGAGGTCCCCTAGCAACTCGCATGGGGACTGGCCTTTCCTGAGGCCACCAGAGCGGGTCCCTGAGGTCCCCGTTGTAACTCGAGAAGACCTGCCGCAACTGGAGAAAATCCAGGAGGTTCTCCCCTCCAGGCGAGATGAGGCCCATTTCCGCTGAGGCGTCTCGAGGCTGATCACACCTCACCTCTGGAACTTCGAAAGGGTCCTTCACACCGTTGGTGCAAATCAAGAATTTCCGCGACCTAGCCGTCTCCACTCGAGAGAAATCACGAGGGTCCCGCCCACATCCAGAGGAGCCCCGTTTCCGCCTCGTAGCTCGAGATGAGGGATCCTTTCCCTGCTTCGTCGGGAAAGAGTTCCCGGCCTTCCCGTCGCATCTCAAGAGGAGGCCCTCTCTACAGGAACGGCGAGAGGAACTCCAGGGTCGTGCCACCATTCCAAGAGTCCCCCAGATGTCTCATTCCATTCCAGAGGAACCTCTTTTCCCTTCACCGGCTCGTCATTCACGCCGAGGATCGACTCACACCAAGGTGGCACGTGGCACAGCCCTGTGGGAAAGCCTCGTGGGAAAGCCTCGAGGGACAGCATCGAGGGAAAGCCACAGATCCCTTGATCCACGTGACAGGAAGCGTGACACTACTGCTGCAGCTCGGGAGGAAAGCGCACGTGCATGCCCCCACTCGAGACGAGGCCTGACTCCCCTGGGGAGACTCAGAAGCACCCCAAGATCCATGGCAACACTGGAGAGCAATCCTCAGGTTCCGGCCCCGACTCCCAACAAGGACTGAGGCCCCGGCATGGACGGCAGAGGAATCCCAAGAGGTCCCCTAGCAACTCGCATGGGGACTGGCCTTTCCTGAGGCCAACAGAGCGGGTCCCTGAGGTCCCCGTCGTAACTCGAGAAGACCTGCCGCAACTCGAGAAAATCCAGGAGGTTCTCCCCTTCAGGCGAGATGAGGCCCATTTCCGCTGAGGCGTCTCGAGGCTGATCACACCTCACCTCTGGAACTTCGAAAGGGTCCTTCACACCCTTGGTGCAAATCAAGAAGTTCCCCGACATAGCCGTCTCCACTCGAGAGGAATCACGAGGGTCCCGCCCACATCCAGAGGAGCCCCGTTTCCGCCTCGTAGCTCGAGATGAGGGATCCTTTCCCTGCTTCGTCGGGAAAGAGTTCCCGGCCTTCCCGTCGCATCTCAAGAGGAGGCCCTCTCTACAGGAACGGCGAGAGGAACTCCAGGGTCGTGCCACCATTCCAAGAGTCCCCCAGATGTCTCAGTCCATTCCAGAGGAACCTCTTTTCCCTTCACCGGCTCGTCTTTCACGCCGAGGATGGACTCACACCAAGGTGGCACGTGGCACAGCCCTGTGGGAAAGCCTCGCGGGAAAGCCTCGAGGGACAGCCTCGAGGGAAAGCCACAGATCCCTTGATCCACGTGACAGGAATCGTGACACTACTGCTGCAGCTCGGGAGGAAAGCGCACGTGCATGCCCCCACTCGAGACGAGGCCTGACTCCCCTGGGGAGACTCAGAAGCACCCCAAGATCCATGGCAACACTGGAGAGCAATCCTCAGGTTCTGGCCCCGACTCCACACAAGGACTGAGGCCCCGGCATGGACGGGAGAGGAATCCCGAGAGGTCCCCTAGCAACTCGCATGGGGACTGGCCTTTCCTGAGGCCACCAGAGCGGGTCCCTGAGGTCCCCGTCGTAACTCGAGAAGACCTGCCGCAACTCGAGAAAATCCAGGAGGTTCTCCCCTCCAGGCGAGATGAGGCCCATTTCCACTGAGGCGTCTCGAGGCTGATCACACCTCACCTCTGGAACTTCGAAAGGGTCCTTCACACCCTTGGTGCAAATCAAGAAGTTCCCCGACATAGCCGTCTCCACTCGAGAGGAATCACGAGGGTCCCGCCCACATCCAGAGGAGCCCCGTTTCCGCCTCGTAGCTCGAGATGAGGGATCCTTTCCCTGCTTCGTCGGGAAAGAGTTCCCGGCCTTCCCGTCGCATCTCAAGAGGAGGCCCTCTCAACAGGAACGGCGAGAGGAACTCCAGGGTCGTGCCACCATTCCAAGAGTCCCCCAGATGTCTCAGTCCATTCCAGAGGAACCTCTTTTCCTTCACCGGCTCGTC
This sequence comes from Budorcas taxicolor, assembly GCF_023091745.1. NCBI lineage: Eukaryota > Metazoa > Chordata > Mammalia > Artiodactyla > Bovidae > Budorcas > Budorcas taxicolor. The sequence goes on from NW_026291588.1 coordinate 136,503, forward strand.
TTTCACGCCGAGGATCGACTCACACCAAGGTGGCACGTGGCACAGCCCTGTGGAAAGCCTCGTGGGAAAGCCTCGAGGGACAGCCTCGAGGGAAAGCCACAGATCCCTTGATCCACGTGACAGGAAGCGTGACACTACTGCTGCAGCTCGGGAGAAAAGCGCACGTGCATGCCCCCACTCGAGACGAGGCCTGACTCCCCTGGGGAGACTCAGAAGCACCCCAAGATCCATGGCAACACTGGAGAGCAATCCTCAGGTTCCGGCCCCGACTCCACACAAGGACTGAGGCCCCGGCATGGACGGGAGAGGAATCCCGAGAGGTCCCCTAGCAACTCGCATGGGGACTGGCCTTTCCTGAGGCCAACAGAGCGGGTCCCTGAGGTCCCCGTCGTAACTCGAGAAGACCTGCCGCAACTCGAGAAAATCCAGGAGGTTCTCCCCTTCAGGCGAGATGAGGCCCATTTCCGCTGAGGCGTCTCGAGGCTGATCACACCTCACCTCTGGAACTTCGAAAGGGTCCTTCACACCCTTGGTGCAAATCAAGAAGTTCCCCGACATAGCCGTCTCCACTCGAGAGGAATCACGAGGGTCCCGCCCACATCCAGAGGAGCCCCGTTTCCGCCTCGTAGCTCGAGATGAGGGATCCTTTCCCTGCTTCGTCGGGAAAGAGTTCCCGGCCTTCCCGTCGCATCTCAAGAGGAGGCCCTCTCTACAGGAACGGCGAGAGGAACTCCAGGGTCGTGCCACCATTCCAAGAGTCCCCCAGATGTCTCAGTCCATTCCAGAGGAACCTCTTTTCCCTTCACCGGCTCGTCTTTCACGCCGAGGATGGACTCCCACCAAGGTGGCACGTGACACAGCCCTGTGGGAAAGCCTCGTGGGAAAGCCTCGAGGGACAGCCTCGAGGGAAAGCCACAGATCCCTTGATCCACGTGACAGGAATCGTGACACTACTGCTGCAGCTCGGGAGGAAAGCGCACGTGCATGCCCCCACTCGAGACGAGGCCTGACTCCCCTGGGGAGACTCAGAAGCACCCCAAGATCCATGGCAACACTGGAGAGCAATCCTCAGGTTCTGGCCCCGACTCCACACAAGGACTGAGGCCCCGGCATGGACGGGAGAGGAATCCCGAGAGGTCCCCTAGCAACTCGCATGGGGACTGGCCTTTCCTGAGGCCACCAGAGCGGGTCCCTGAGGTCCCCGTCGTAACTCGAGAAGACCTGCCGCAACTCGAGAAAATCCAGGAGGTTCTCCCCTCCAGGCGAGATGAGGCCCATTTCCACTGAGGCGTCTCGAGGCTGATCACACCTCACCTCTGGAACTTCGAAAGGGTCCTTCACACCCTTGGTGCAAATCAAGAAGTTCCCCGACATAGCCGTCTCCACTCGAGAGGAATCACGAGGGTCCCGCCCACATCCAGAGGAGCCCCGTTTCCGCCTCGTAGCTCGAGATGAGGGATCCTTTCCCTGCTTCGTCGGGAAAGAGTTCCCGGCCTTCCCGTCGCATCTCAAGAGGAGGCCCTCTCAACAGGAACGGCGAGAGGAACTCCAGGGTCGTGCCACCATTCCAAGAGTCCCCCAGATGTCTCAGTCCATTCCAGAGGAACCTCTTTTCCCTTCACCGGCGCGTCTTTCACGCCGAGGATCGACTCACACCAAGGTGGCACGTGGCACAGCCCTGTGGGAAAGCCTCGTGGGAAAGCCTCGAGGGACAGCCTCGAGGGAAAGCCACAGATCCCTTGATCCACGTGACAGGAAGCGTGACACTACTGCTGCAGCTCGGGAGGAAAGCGCACGTGCATGCCCCCACTCGAGACGAGGCCTGACTCCCCTGGGGAGACTCAGAAGCACCCCGAGATCCATGGCAACACTGGAGAGGAATCCTCAGGTTCCGGCCCCGACTCCACACAAGGACTGAGGCCCCGGCATGGACGGGAGAGGAATCCCGAGAGGTCCCCTAGCAACTCGCATGGGGACTGGCCTTTCCTGAGGCCACCAGAGCGGGTCCCTGAGGTCCCCGTTGTAACTCGAGAAGACCTGCCGCAACTGGAGAAAATCCAGGAGGTTCTCCCCTCCAGGCGAGATGAGGCCCATTTCCGCTGAGGCGTCTCGAGGCTGATCACACCTCACCTCTGGAACTTCGAAAGGGTCCTTCACACCGTTGGTGCAAATCAAGAATTTCCGCGACCTAGCCGTCTCCACTCGAGAGAAATCACGAGGGTCCCGCCCACATCCAGAGGAGCCCCGTTTCCGCCTCGTAGCTCGAGATGAGGGATCCTTTCCCTGCTTCGTCGGGAAAGAGTTCCCGGCCTTCCCGTCGCATCTCAAGAGGAGGCCCTCTCTACAGGAACGGCGAGAGGAACTCCAGGGTCGTGCCACCATTCCAAGAGTCCCCCAGATGTCTCATTCCATTCCAGAGGAACCTCTTTTCCCTTCACCGGCTCGTCATTCACGCCGAGGATCGACTCACACCAAGGTGGCACGTGGCACAGCCCTGTGGGAAAGCCTCGTGGGAAAGCCTCGAGGGACAGCATCGAGGGAAAGCCACAGATCCCTTGATCCACGTGACAGGAAGCGTGACACTACTGCTGCAGCTCGGGAGGAAAGCGCACGTGCATGCCCCCACTCGAGACGAGGCCTGACTCCCCTGGGGAGACTCAGAAGCACCCCAAGATCCATGGCAACACTGGAGAGCAATCCTCAGGTTCCGGCCCCGACTCCCAACAAGGACTGAGGCCCCGGCATGGACGGCAGAGGAATCCCAAGAGGTCCCCTAGCAACTCGCATGGGGACTGGCCTTTCCTGAGGCCAACAGAGCGGGTCCCTGAGGTCCCCGTCGTAACTCGAGAAGACCTGCCGCAACTCGAGAAAATCCAGGAGGTTCTCCCCTTCAGGCGAGATGAGCCCCATTTCCGCTGAGGCGTCTCGAGGCTGATCACACCTCACCTCTGGAACTTCGAAAGGGTCCTTCACACCCTTGGTGCAAATCAAGAAGTTCCCCGACATAGCCGTCTCCACTCGAGAGGAATCACGAGGGTCCCGCCCACATCCAGAGGAGCCCCGTTTCCGCCTCGTAGCTCGAGATGAGGGATCCTTTCCCTGCTTCGTCGGGAAAGAGTTCCCGGCCTTCCCGTCGCATCTCAAGAGGAGGCCCTCTCTACAGGAACGGCGAGAGGAACTCCAGGGTCGTGCCACCATTCCAAGAGTCCCCCAGATGTCTCAGTCCATTCCAGAGGAACCTCTTTTCCCTTCACCGGCTCGTCTTTCACGCCGAGGATGGACTCACACCAAGGTGGCACGTGGCACAGCCCTGTGGGAAAGCCTCGTGGGAAAGCCTCGAGGGACAGCCTCGAGGGAAAGCCACAGATCCCTTGATCCACGTGACAGGAATCGTGACACTACTGCTGCAGCTCGGGAGGAAAGCGCACGTGCATGCCCCCACTCGAGACGAGGCCTGACTCCCCTGGGGAGACTCAGAAGCACCCCAAGATCCATGGCAACACTGGAGAGCAATCCTCAGGTTCTGGCCCCGACTCCACACAAGGACTGAGGCCCCGGCATGGACGGGAGAGGAATCCCGAGAGGTCCCCTAGCAACTCGCATGGGGACTGGCCTTTCCTGAGGCCACCAGAGCGGGTCCCTGAGGTCCCCGTCGTAACTCGAGAAGACCTGCCGCAACTCGAGAAAATCCAGGAGGTTCTCCCCTCCAGGCGAGATGAGGCCCATTTCCACTGAGGCGTCTCGAGGCTGATCACACCTCACCTCTGGAACTTCGAAAGGGTCCTTCACACCCTTGGTGCAAATCAAGAAGTTCCCCGACATAGCCGTCTCCACTCGAGAGGAATCACGAGGGTCCCGCCCACATCCAGAGGAGCCCCGTTTCCGCCTCGTAGCTCGAGATGAGGGATCCTTTCCCTGCTTCGTCGGGAAAGAGTTCCCGGCCTTCCCGTCGCATCTCAAGAGGAGGCCCTCTCAACAGGAACGGCGAGAGGAACTCCAGGGTCGTGCCACCATTCCAAGAGTCCCCCAGATGTCTCAGTCCATTCCAGAGGAACCTCTTTTCCCTTCACCGGCTCGTCTTTCACGCCGAGGATCGACTCACACCAAGGTGGCACGTGGCACAGCCCTGTGGGAAAGCCTCGTGGGAAAGCCTCGAGGGACAGCCTCGAGGGAAAGCCACAGATCCCTTGATCCACGTGACAGGAAGCGTGACACTACTGCTGCAGCTCGGGAGGAAAGCGCACGTGCATGCCCCCACTCGAGACGAGGCCTGACTCCCCTGGGGAGACTCAGAAGCACCCCAAGATCCATGGCAACACTGGAGAGGAATCCTCAGGTTCTGGCCCCGACTCCACACAAGGACTGAGGCCCCGGCATGGACGGGAGAGGAATCCCGAGAGGTCCCCTAGCAACTCGCATGGGGACTGGTCTTTCCTGAGGCCACCAGAACGGGTTCCTGGGGTCCCCGTTGTAACTCGAGAAGACCTGCCGCAACTCGAGAAAATCCAGGAGGTTCTCCCCTCCAGGCGAGATGAGGCCCATTTCCGCTGAGGCGTCTCGAGGCTGTTCACACCTCACCTCTGGAACTTCGAAAGGGTCCTTCACACCCTTGGTGCAAATCAAGAAGTTCCCCGACATACCCGTCTCCACTCGAGAGGAATCACGAGGGTCCCGCCCACATCCAGAGGAGCCCCGTTTCCGCCTCGTAGCTCGAGATGAGGGATCCTTTCCCTGCTTCGTCGGGAAAGAGTTCCCGGCGTTCCCGTCGCATCTCAAGAGGAGGCCCTCTCAACAGGAACGGCGAGAGGAACTCCAGGGTCGTGCCAGCATTCCAAGAGTCCCCCAGATGTCTCAGTCCATTCCAGAGGAACCTCTTTTCCCTTCACCGGCTCGTCTTTCTTGCCGAGGATCGACTCACACCAAGGTGGCACGTGGCACAGCCCTGTGGGAAAGCCTCGTGGGAAAGCCTCGAGGGACAGCCTCGAGGGAAAGCCACAGATCCCTTGATCCACGTGACAGGAAGCGTGACACTACTGCTGCAGCTCGGGAGGAAAGCGCACGTGCATGCCCCCACTCGAGACGAGGCCTGACTCCCCTGGGGAGACTCAGAAGCACCCCAAGATCCATGGCAACACTGGAGAGCAATCCTCAGGTTCCGTCCCCGACTCCTCACAAGGACTGAGGCCCCGGCATGGACGGGAGAGGAATCCCGAGAGGTCCCCTAGCAACTCGCATGAGGACTGGCCTTTCCTGAGGCCACCAGAGCGGGTCCCTGAGGTCCCCGTCGTAACTCGAGAAGACCTGCCGCAACTCGAGAAAATCCAGGAGGTTCTCCCCTCCAGGCGAGATGAGGCCCATTTCCGCTGAGGCGTCTCGAGGCTGATCACACCTCAACTCTGGAACTTCGAAAGGGTCCTTCACACCCTTGGTGCAAATCAAGAAGTTCCCCGACATAGCCGTCTCCACTCGAGAGGAATCACGAGGGTCCCGCCCACATCCAGAGGAGCCCCGTTTCCGCCTCATAGCTCGAGATGAGGGATCCTTTCCCTGCTTCGTCGGGAAAGAGTTCCCGGCCTTCCCGTCGCATCTCAAGAGGAGGTCCTCTCTACAGGAACGGCGAGAGGAACTCCAGGGTCGTGCCACCATTCCAAGAGTCCCCCAGATGTCTCAGTCCATTCCAGAGGAACCTCTTTTCCCTTCACCGGCTCGTCTTTCACGCCGAGGATCGACTCACACCAAGGTGGCACGTGGCACAGCCCTGTGGGAAAGCCTCGTGGGAAAGCCTCGAGGGACAGCCTCGAGGGAAAGCCACAGATCCCTTGATCCACGTGACAGGAAGCGTGACACTACTGCTGCAGCTCGGGAGGAAAGCGCACGTGCATGCCCCCACTCGAGACGAGGCCTGACTCCCCTGGGGAGACTCAGAAGCACCCCAACATCCATGGCAACACTGGAGAGGAATCCTCAGGTTCCGGCCCCGACTCCACACAAGGACTGAGGCCCCGGCATGGACGGGAGAGGAATCCCGAGAGGTCCCCTAGCAACTCGCATGGGGACTGGCCTTTCCTGAGGCCACCAGAGCGGGTCCCTGAGGTCCCCGTCGTAACTCGAGAAGACCTGCCGCAACTCGAGAAAATCCAGGAGGTTCTCCCCTCCAGGCGAGATGAGGCCCATTTCCGCTGAGGCGTCTCGAGGCTGATCACACCTCACCTCTGGAACTTCGAAAGGGTCCTTCACACCCTTGGTGCAAATCAAGAATTTCCCCGACCTAGCCGTCTCCACTCGAGAGAAATCACGAGGGTCCCGCCCACATCCAGAGGAGCCCCGTTTCCGCCTCGTAGCTCGAGATGAGGGATCCTTTCCCTGCTTCGTCGGGAAAGAGTTCCCGGCCTTCCCGTCGCATCTCAAGAGGAGGCCCTCTCTACAGGAACGGCGAGAGGAACTCCAGGGTCGTGCCACCATTCCAAGAGTCCCCCAAATGTCTCAGTCCATTCCAGAGGAACCTCTTTTCCCTTCACCGGCTCGTCTTTCACGCCGAGGATCGACTCACACCAAGGTGGCACGTGGCACAGCCCTGTGGGAAAGCCTCGTGGGAAAGCCTCGAGGGACAGCCTCGAGGGAAAGCCACAGATCCCTTGATCCACGTGACAGGAAGCGTGACACTACTGCTGCAGCTCGGGAGGAAAGCGCACGTGCATGCCCCCACTCGAGACGAGGCCTGACTCCCCTGGGGAGACTCAGAAGCACCCCAAGATCCATGGCAACACTGCAGAGGAATCCTCAGGTTCCGGCCCCGACTCCACACAAGGACTGAGGCCCCGGCATGGACGGGAGAGGAATCCCGAGAGGTCCCCTAGCAACTCGCAGGGGGACTGGCCTTTCCTGAGGCCAACAGAGCGGGTCCCTGAGGTCCCCGTCGTAACTCGAGAAGACCTGCCGCAACTCGAGAAAATCCAGGAGGTTCTCCCCTCCAGGCGAGATGAGGCCCATTTCCGCTGAGGCGTCTCGAGGCTGATCACACCTCACCTCTGGAACTTCGAAAGGGTCCTTCACACCCTTGGTGCAAATCAAGAAGTTCCCCGACATAGCCGTCTCCACTCGAGAGGAATCACGAGGGTCCCGCCCACATCCAGAGGAGCCCCGTTTCCGCCTCGTAGCTCGAGATGAGGGATTCTTTCCCTGTTTCGTCGGGAAAGAGTTCCCGGCCTTCCCGTCGCATCTCAAGAGGAGGCCCTCTCAACAGGAACGGCGAGAGGAACTCCAGGGTCGTGCCACCATTCCAAGAGTCCCCCAGATGTCTCAGTCCATTCCAGAGGAACCTCTTTTCCCTTCACCGGCTCGTCTTTCACGCCGAGGATCGACTCACACCAAGGTGGCACGTGGCACAGCCCTGTGGGAAAGCCTCGTGGGAAAGCCTCGAGGGACAGCCTCAAGGGAAAGCCACAGATCCCTTGATCCACGTGACAGGAAGCGTGACACTACTGCTGCAGCTCGGGAGGAAAGCGCACGTGCATGCCCCCACTCGAGACGAGGCCTGACTCCCCTGGGGAGACTCAGAAGCACCCCAAGATCCATGGCAACACTGCAGAGGAATCCTCAGGTTCCGGCCCCGACTCCACACAAGGACTGAGGCCCCGGCATGGACGGGAGAGGAATCCCGAGAGGTCCCCTAGCAACTCGCATGGGGACTGGCCTTTCCTGAGGCCACCAGAGCGGGTCCCTGAGGTCCCCGTCGTAACTCGAGAAGACCTGCCGCAACTCGAGAAAATCCAGGAGGTTCTCCCCTCCAGGCGAGATGAGGCCCATTTCCGCTGAGGCGTCTCGAGGCTGATCACACCTCACCTCTGGAACTTCGAAAGGGTCCTTCACACCCTTGGTGCAAATCAAGAAGTTCCCCGACATAGCCGTCTCCACTCGAGAGGAATCACGAGGGTCCCGCCCACATCCAGAGGAGCCCCGTTTCCGCCTCGTAGCTCGAGATGAGGGATCGTTTCCCTGCTTCTTCGGGAAAGAGTTCCCGGCGTTCCCGTCGCATCTCAAGAGGAGGCCCTCTCAACAAAAACGGCGAGAGGAACTCCAGGGTCGTGCCACCATTCCAAGAGTCCCCCAGATGTCTCAGTCCATTCCAGAGGAACCTCTTTTCCCTTCACCGGCGCGTCTTTCACGCCGAGGATCGACTCACACCAAGGTGGCACGTGGCACAGCCCTGTGGGAAAGCCTCGTGGGAAAGCCTCGAGGGACAGCCTCGAGGGAAAGCCACAGATCCCTTGATCCACGTGACAGGAAGCGTGACACTACTGCTGCAGCTCGGGAGGAAAGCGCACGTGCATGCCGCCACTCGAGACGAGGCCTGACTCCCCTGGGGAGACTCAGAAGCACCCCAAGATCCATGGCAACACTGGAGAGGAATCCTCAGGTTCCGGGCCCGACTCCACACAAGGACTGAGGCCCCGGCATGGACGTGAGAGGAATCCCGAGAGGTCCCCTAGCAACTCGCATGGGGACTGGCCTTTCCTGAGGCCACCAGAGCGGGTCCCTGAGGTCCCCGTTGTAACTCGAGAAGACCTGCCGCAACTGGAGAAAATCCAGGAGGTTCTCCCCTCCAGGCGAGATGAGGCCCATTTCCGCTGAGGCGTCTCGAGTCTGATCACACCTCACCTCTGGAACTTCGAAAGGGTCCTTCACACCGTTGGTGCAAATCAAGAATTTCCCCGACCTAGCCGTCTCCACTCGAGAGAAATCACGAGGGTCCCGCCCACTTCCAGAGGAGCCCCGTTTCCGCCTCGTAGCTCGAGATGAGGGATCCTATCCCTGCTTCGTCGGGAAAGAGTTCCCGGCCTTCCCGTCGCATCTCAAGAGGAGGCCCTCTCTACCGGAACGGCGAGAGGAACTCCAGGGTCGTGCCACCATTCCAAGAGTCCCCCAAATGTCTCATTCCATTCCAGAGGAACCTCTTTTCCCTTCACCGGCTCGTCATTCACGCCGAGGATCGACTCACACCAAGGTGGCACGTGGCACAGCCCTGTGGGAAAGCCTGGTGGGAAAGCCTCGAGGGACAGCATCGAGGGAAAGCCACAGATCCCTTGATCCACGTGACAGGAATCGTGACACTACTGCTGCAGCTCGGGAGGAAAGCGCACGTGCATGCCCCCACTCGAGACGAGGCCTGACTCCCCTGGGGAGACTCAGAAGCACCCCAAGATCCATGGCAACACTGGAGAGCAATCCTCAGGTTCCGGCCCCGACTCCACACAAGGACTGAGGCCCCGGCATGGACGGGAGAGGAATCCCGAGAGGTCCCCTAGCAACTCGCATGGGGACTGGCCTTTCCTGAGGCCACCAGAGCGGGTCCCTGAGGTCCCCGTCGTAACTCGAGAAGACCTGCCGCAACTCGAGAAAATCCAGGAGGTTCTCCCCTCCAGGCGAGATGAGGCCCATTTCCACTGAGGCGTCTCGAGGCTGATCACACCTCACCTCTGGAACTTCGAAAGGGTCCTTCACACCCTTGGTGCAAATCAAGAAGTTCCCCGACATAGCCGTCTCCACTCGAGAGGAATCACGAGGGTCCCGCCCACATCAAGAGGAGCCCCGTTTCCGCCTCGTAGCTCGAGATGAGGGATCCTTTCCCTGCTTCGTCGGGAAAGAGTTCCCGGCCTTCCCGTCGCATCTCAAGAGGAGGCCCTCTCTACAGGAACGGCGAGAGGAACTCCAGGGTCGTGCCACCATTCCAAGAGTCCCCCAGATGTCTCAGTCCATTCCAGAGGAACCTCTTTTCCCTTCACCGGCTCGTCTTTCACGCCGAGGATCGACTCACACCAAGGTGGCACGTGGCACAGCCCTGTGGGAAAGCCTCGTGGGAAAGCCTCGAGGGACAGCCTCGAGGGAAAGCCACAGATCCCTTGATCCACGTGACAGGAAGCGTGACACTACTGCTGCAGCTCGGGAGGAAAGCGCACGTGCATGCCCCCACTCGAGACGAGGCCTGACTCCCCTGGGGAGACTCAGAAGCACCCCAAGATCCATGGCAACACTGCAGAGGAAACCTCAGGTTCCGGCCCCGACTCCACACAAGGACTGAGGCCCCGGCATGGACGGGAGAGGAATCCCGAGAGGTCCCCTAGCAACTCGCATGGGGACTGGCCTTTCCTGAGGCCACCAGAGCGGGTCCCTGAGGTCCCCGTTGTAACTCGAGAAGACCTGCCGCAACTCGAGAAAATCCAGGAGGTTCTCCCCTCCAGGCGAGATGAGGCCCATTTCCGCTGAGGCGTCTCGAGGCTGATCACACCTCACCTCTGGAACTTCGAAAGGGTCCTTCACACCCTTGGTGCAAATCAAGAAGTTCCCCGACATACCCGTCTCCACTCGAGAGGAATCACGAGGGTCCCGCCCACATCCAGAGGAGCCCCGTTTCCGCCTCGTAGCTCGAGATGAGGGATCGTTTCCCTGCTTCGTCGGGAAAGAGTTCCCGGCGTTCCCGTCGCATCTCAAGAGGAGGCCCTCTCAACAGGAACGGCGAGAGGAACTCCAGGGTCGTGCCACCATTCCAAGAGTCCCCCAGATGTCTCAGTCCATTCCAGAGGAACCTCTTTTCCCTTCACCGGCGCGTCTTTCACGCCGAGGATCGACTCACACCAAGGTGGCACGTGGCACAGCCCTGTGGGAAAGCCTCGTGGGAAAGCCTCGAGGGACAGCCTCGAGGGAAAGCCACAGATCCCTTGATCCACGTGAGAGGAAGCGTGACACTACTGCTGCAGCTCGGGAGGAAAGCGCACGTGCATGCTGCCACTCGAGACGAGGCCTGACTCCCCTGGGGAGACTCAGAAGCACCCCAAGATCCATGGCAACACTGGAGAGGAATCCTCAGGTTCCGGCCCCGACTCCACACAAGGACTGAGGCCCCGGCATGGACGGGAGAGGAATCCCGAGAGGTCCCCTAGCAACTCGCATGGGGACTGGCCTTTCCTGAGGCCACCAGAGCGGGTCCCTGAGGTCCCCGTCGTAACTCGAGAAGACCTGCCGCAACTCGAGAAAATCCAGGAGGTTCTCCCCTCCAGGCGAGATGAGGCCCATTTCCACTGAGGCGTCTCGAGGCTGATCACACCTCACCTCTGGAACTTCGAAAGGCTCCTTCACACCCTTGGTGCAAATCAAGAAGTACCGCGACATACCCGTCTCCACTCGAGAGGAATCACGAGGGTCCCGCCCACATCCAGAGGAGCCCCGTTTCCGCCTCGTAGCTCGAGATGAGGGATCCTTTCCCTGCTTCGTCGGGAAAGAGTTCCCGGCCTTCCCGTCGCAACTCAAGAGGAGGCCCTCTCAACAGGAACGGCGAGAGGAACTCCAGGGTCGTGCCACCATTCCAAGAGTCCCCCAGATGTCTCAGTCCATTCCAGAGGAACCTCTTTTCCCTTCACCGGCTCGTCTTTCACGCCGAGGATCGACTCACACCAAGGTGGCACGTGGCACAGCCCTGTGGGAAAGCCTCGTGGGAAAGCCTCGAGGGACAGCCTCGAGGGAAAGCCACAGATCCCTTGATCCACGTGACAGGAAGCGTGACACTACTGCTGCAGCTCGGGAGGAAAGCGCACGTGCATGCCCCCACTCGAGACGAGGCCTGACTCCCCTGGGGAGACTCAGAAGCACCCCAAGATCCATGGCAACACTGGAGAGCAATCCTCAGGTTCCGGCCCCGACTCCACACAAGGACTGAGGCCCCGGCATGGACGGGAGAGGAATCCCGAGAGGTCCCCTAGCAACTCGCATGGGGACTGGCCTTTCCTGAGGCCACCAGAGCGGGTCCCTGAGGTCCCCGTCGTAACTCGAGAAGACCTGCCGCAACTCGAGAAAATCCAGGAGGTTCTCCCCTCCAGGCGAGATGAGGCCCATTTCCGCTGAGGCGTCTCGAGGCTGATCACACCTCACCTCTGGAACTTCGAAAGGGTCCTTCACACCCTTGGTGCAAATCAAGAAGTTCCCCGACATAGCCGTCTCCACTCGAGAGGAATCACGAGGGTCCCGCCCACATCCAGAGGAGCCCCGTTTCCGCCTCGTAGCTCGAGATGAGGGATCGTTTCCCTGCTTCGTCGGGAAAGAGTTCCCGGCGTTCCCGTCGCATCTCAAGAGGAGGCCCTCTCAACAGGAACGGCGAGAGGAACTCCAGGGTCGTGCCACCATTCCAAGAGTCCCCCAGATGTCTCAGTCCATTCCAGAGGAACCTCTTTTCCCTTCGCCGGCGCGTCTTTCACGCCGAGGATCGACTCACACCAAGGTGGCACGTGGCACAGCCCTGTGGGAAAGCCTCGTGGAAAAGCCTCGAGGGACAGCCTCGAGGGAAAGCCACAGATCCCTTGATCCACGTGACAGGAAGCGTGAAACTACTGCTGCAGCTCGGGAGGAAAGCGCACGTGCATGCCGCCACTCGAGACGAGGCCTGACTCCCCTGGGGAGACTCAGAAGCACCCCAAGATCCATGGCAACACTGGAGAGGAATCCTCAGGTTCCGGCCCCGACTCCACACAAGGACTGAGGCCCCGGCATGGACGGGAGAGGAATCCCGAGAGGTCCCCTAGCAACTCGCATGGGGACTGGCCTTTCCTGAGGCCACCAGAGCGGGTCCCTGAGGTCCCCGTTGTAACTCGAGAAGACCTGCCGCAACTCGAGAAAATCCAGGAGGTTCTCCCCTCCAGGCGAGATGAGGCCCATTTCCGCTGAGGCGTCTCGAGGCTGATCACACCTCACCTCTGGAACTTCGAAAGGGTCCTTCACACCGTTGGTGCAAATCAAGAATTTCCGTGACCTAGCCGTCTCCACTCGAGAGAAATCACGAGGGTCCCGCCCACATCCAGAGGAGCCCCGTTTCCGCCTCGTAGCTCGAGATGAGGGATCCTTTCCCTGCTTCGTCGGGAAAGAGTTCCCGGCCTTCCCGTCGCATCTCAAGAGGAGGCCCTCTCTACAGGAACGGCGAGAGGAACTCCAGGGTCGTGCCACCATTCCAAGAGTCCCCCAAATGTCTCATTCCATTCCAGAGGAACCTCTTTTCCCTTCACCGGCTCGTCATTCACGCCGAGGATCGACTCACACCAAGGTGGCACGTGGCACAGCCCTGTGGGAAAGCCTCGTGGGAAAGCCTCGAGGGACAGCATCGAGGGAAAGCCACAGATCCCTTGATCCACGTGACAGGAAGCGTGACACTACTGCTGCAGCTCGGGAGGAAAGCGCACGTGCATGCCCCCACTCGAGACGAGGCCTGACTCCCCTGGGGAGACTCAGAAGCACCCCAAGATCCATGGCAACACTGGAGAGCAATCCTCAGGTTCCGGCCCCGACTCCCAACAAGGACTGAGGCCCCGGTATGGACGGGAGAGGAATCCCAAGAGGTCCCCTAGCAACACGCATGGGGACTGGCCTTTCCTGAGGCCAACAGAGCGGGTCCCTGAGGTCCCCGTCGTAACTCGAGAAGACCTGCCGCAACTCGAGAAAATCCAGGAGGTTCTCCCCTCCAGGCGAGATGAGGCCCATTTCCGCTGAGGCGTCTCGAGGCTGATCACACCTCACCTCTGGAACTTCGAAAGGGTCCTTCACACCCTTGGTGCAAATCAAGAAGTTCCCCGACATACCCGTCTCCACTCGAGAGGAATCACGAGGGTCCCGCCCACATCAAGAGGAGCCCCGTTTCCGCCTCGTAGCTCGAGATGAGGGATCCTTTCCCTGCTTCGTCGGGAAAGAGTTCCCGGCCTTCCCGTCGCATCTCAAGAGGAGGCCCTCTCTACAGGAACGGCGAGAGGAACTCCAGGGTCGTGCCACCATTCCAAGAGTCCCCCAGATGTCTCAGTCCATTCCAGAGGAACCTCTTTTCCCTTCACCGGCTCGTCTTTCACGCCGAGGATCGACTCACACCAAGGTGGCACGTGGCACAGCCCTGTGGGAAAGCCTCGTGGGAAAGCCTCGAGGGACAGCCTCGAGGGAAAGCCACAGATCCCTTGATCCACGTGACAGGAAGCGTGACACTACTGCTGCAGCTCGGGAGGAAAGCGCACGTGCATGCCCCCACTCGAGACGAGGCCTGACTCCCCTGGGGAGACTCAGAAGCACCCCAAGATCCATGGCAACACTGCAGAGGAATCCTCAGGTTCCGGCCCCGACTCCACACAAGGACTGAGGCCCCGGCATGGACGGGAGAGGAATCCCGAGAGGTCCCCTAGCAACTCGCATGGGGACTGGCCTTTCCTGAGGCCACCAGAGCGGGTCCCTGAGGTCCCCGTTGTAACTCGAGAAGACCTGCCGCAACTCGAGAAAATCCAGGAGGTTCTCCCCTGCAGGCGAGATGAGGCCCATTTCCGCTGAGGCGTCTCGAGGCTGATCACACCTCACCTCTGGAACTTCGAAAGGGTCCTTCACACCCTTGGTGCAAATCAAGAAGTTCCCCGACATACCCGTCTCCACTCGAGAGGAATCACGAGGGTCCCGCCCACATCCAGAGGAGCCCCGTTTCCGCCTCGTAGCTCGAGATGAGGGATCCTTTCCCTGCTTCGTCGGGAAAGAGTTCCCGGCGTTCCCGTCGCATCTCAAGAGGAGGCCCTCTCAACAGGAACGGCGAGAGGAACTCCAGGGTCGTGCCACCATTCCAAGAGTCCCCCAGATGTCTCAGTCCATTCCAGAGGAACCTCTTTTCCCTTCACCGGCGCGTCTTTCACGCCGAGGATCGACTCACACCAAGGTGGCACGTGGCACAGCCCTGTGGGAAAGCCTCGTGGGAAAGCCTCGAGGGACAGCCTCGAGGGAAAGCCACAGATCCCTTGATCCACGTGACAGGAAGCGTGACACTACTGCTGCAGCTCGGGAGGAAAGCGCACGTGCATGCCGCCACTCGAGACGAGGCCTGACTCCCCTGGGGAGACTCAGAAGCACCCCAAGATCCATGGCAACACTGGAGAGGAATCCTCAGGTTCCGGCCCCGACTCCACACAAGGACTGAGGCCCCGGCATGGACGGGAGAGGAATCCCGAGAGGTCCCCTAGCAACTCGCATGGGGACTGGCCTTTCCTGAGGCCACCAGAGCGGGTCCCTGAGGTCCCCGTTGTAACTCGAGAAGACCTGCCGCAACTGGAGAAAATCCAGGAGGTTCTCCCCTCCAGGCGAGATGAGGCCCATTTCCGCTGAGGCGTCTCGAGGCTGATCACACCTCACCTCTGGAACTTCGAAAGGGTCCTTCACACCGTTGGTGCAAATCAAGAATTTCCCCGACCTAGCCGTCTCCACTCGAGAGAAATCACGAGGGTCCCGCCCACATCCAGAGGAGCCCCGTTTCCGCCTCGTAGCTCGAGATGAGGGATCCTATCCCTGCTTCGTCGGGAAAGAGTTCCCGGCCTTCCCGTCGCATCTCAAGAGGAGGCCCTCTCTACAGGAACGGCGAGAGGAACTCCAGGGTTGTGCCACCATTCCAAGAGTCCCCCAAATGTCTCATTCCATTCCAGAGGAAACTCTTTTCCCTTCACCGGCTCGTCATTCACGCCGAGGATCGACTCACACCAAGGTGGCACGTGGCACAGCCCTGTGGGAAAGCCTCGTGGGAAAGCCTCGAGGAACAGCCTCGAGGGAAAGCCACAGATCCCTTGATCCACGTGACAGGAATCGTGACACTACTGCTGCAGCTCGGAAGGAAAGCGCACGTGCATGCCCCCACTCGAGACGAGGCCTGACTCCCCTGGGGAGACTCAGAAGCACCCCAAGATCCATGGCAACACTGGAGAGCAATCCTCAGGTTCCGGCCCCGACTCCACACAAGGACTGAGGCCCCGGCATGGACGGGAGAGGAATCCCGAGAGGTCCCCTAGCAACTCGCATGGGGACTGGCCTTTCCTGAGGCCACCAGAGCGGGTCCCTGAGGTCCCCGTCGTAACTCGAGAAGACCTGCCGCAACTCGAGAAAATCCAGGAGGTTCTCCCCTCCAGGCGAGATGAGGCCCATTTCCGCTGAGGCGTCTCGAGGCTGATCACACCTCCCCTCTGGAACTTCGAAAGGCTCCTTCACACCCTTGGTGCAAATCAAGAAGTACCCCGACATACCCGTCTCCACTCGAGAGGAATCACGAGGGTCCCGCCCACATCCAGAGGAGCCCCGTTTCCGCCTCGTAGCTCGAGATGAGGGATCCTTTCCCTGCTTCGTCGGGAAAGAGTTCCCGGCCTTCCCGTCGCAACTCAAGAGGAGGCCCTCTCAACAGGAACGGCGAGAGGAACTCCAGGGTCGTGCCACCATTCCAAGAGTCCCCCAGATGTCTCAGTCCATTCCAGAGGAACCTCTTTTCCCTTCACCGGCTCGTCTTTCACGCCGAGGATCGACTCACACCAAGGTGGCACGTGGCACAGCCCTGTGGGAAAGCCTCGTGGGAAAGCCTCGAGGGACAGCCTCGAGGGAAAGCCACAGATCCCTTGATCCACGTGACAGGAAGCGTGACACTACTGCTGCAGCTCGGGAGGAAAGCGCACGTGCATGCCCCCACTCGAGACGAGGCCTGACTCCCCTGGGGAGACTCAGAAGCACCCCAAGATCCATGGCAACACTGGAGAGCAATCCTCAGGTTCCGGCCCCGACTCCACACAAGGACTGAGGCCCCGGCATGGACGGGAGAGGAATCCCGAGAGGTCCCCTAGCAACTCGCATCGGGACTGGCCTTTCCTGAGGCCAACAGAGCGGGTCCCTGAGGTCCCCGTCGTAACTCGAGAAGACCTGCCGCAACTCGAGAAAATCCAGGAGGTTCTCCCCTCCAGGCGAGATGAGGCCCATTTCCGCTGAGGCGTCTCGAGGCTGATCACACCTCACCTCTGGAACTTCGAAAGGGTCCTTCACACCCTTGGTGCAAATCAAGAAGTTCCCCGACATAGCCGTCTCCACTCGAGAGGAATCACGAGGGTCCCGCCCACATCCAGAGGAGCCCCGTTTCCGCCTCGTAGCTCGAGATGAGGGATCGTTTCCCTGCTTCGTCGGAAAAGAGTTCCCGGCGTTCCCGTCGCATCTCAAGAGGAGGCCCTCTCAACAGGAACGGCGAGAGGAACTCCAGGGTCGTGCCACCATTCCAAGAGTCCCCCAGATGTCTCAGTCCATTCCAGAGGAACCTCTTTTCCCTTCACCGGCGCGTCTTTCACGCCGAGGATCGACTCACACCAAGGTGGCACGTGGCACAGCCCTGTGGGAAAGCCTCGTGGGAAAGCCTCGAGGGACAGCCTCGAGGGAAAGCCACAGATCCCTTGATCCACGTGACAGGAAGCGTGACACTACTGCTGCAGCTCGGGAGGAAAGCGCACGTGCATGCCGCCACTCGAGACGAGGCCTGACTCCCCTGGGGAGACTCAGAAGCACCCCAAGATCCATGGCAACACTGGAGAGGAATCCTCAGGTTCCGGCCCCGACTCCACACAAGGACTGAGGCCCCGGCATGGACGGGAGAGGAATCCCGAGAGGTCCCCTAGCAACTCGCATGGGGACTGGCCTTTCCTGAGGCCACCAGAGCGGGTCCCTGAGGTCCCCGTTGTAACTCGAGAAGACCTGCCGCAACTGGAGAAAATCCAGGAGGTTCTCCCCTCCAGGCGAGATGAGGCCCATTTCCGCTGAGGCGTCTCGAGGCTGATCACACCTCACCTCTGGAACTTCGAAAGGGTCCTTCACACCCTTGGTGCAAATCAAGAATTTCCGCGACCTAGCCGTCTCCACTCGAGAGAAATCACGAGGGTCCCGCCCACATCCAGAGGAGCCCCGTTTCCGCCTCGTAGCTCGAGATGAGGGATCCTTTCCCTGCTTCGTCGGGAAAGAGTTCCCGGCCTTCCCGTCGCATCTCAAGAGGAGGCCCTCTCTACAGGAACGGCGAGAGGAACTCCAGGGTCGTGCCACCATTCCAAGAGTCCCCCAAATGTCTCATTCCATTCCAGAGGAACCTCTTTTCCCTTCACCGGCTCGTCATTCACGCCGAGGATCGACTCACACCAAGGTGGCACGTGGCACAGCCCTGTGGGAAAGCCTCGTGGGAAAGCCTCGAGAGACAGCATCGAGGGAAAGCCACAGATCCCTTGATCCACGTGACAGGAAGCGTGACACTACTGCTGCAGCTCGGGAGGAAAGCGCACGTGCATGCCCCCACTCGAGACGAGGCCTGACTCCCCTGGGGAGACTCAGAAGCACCCCAAGATCCATGGCAACACTGGAGAGCAATCCTCAGGTTCCGGCCCCGACTCCCAACAAGGACTGAGGCCCCGGCATGGACGGGAGAGGAATCCCAAGAGGTCCCCTAGCAACTCGCATGGGGACTGGCCTTTCCTGAGGCCAACAGAGCGAGTCCCTGAGGCCCCGTCGTAACTCGAGAAGACCTGCCGCAACTCGAGAAAATCCAGGAGGTTCTCCCCTCCAGGCGAGATGAGGCCCATTTCTGCTGAGGCGTCTCGAGGCTGATCACACCTCACCTCTGGAACTTCGAAAGGGTCCTTCACACCGTTGGTGCAAATCAAGAAGTTCCCCGACATAGCCGTCTCCACTCGAGAGAAATCACGAGGGTCCCGCCCACATCCAGAGGAGCCCCGTTTCCGCCTCGTAGCTCGAGATGAGGGATCCTTTCCCTGCTTCGTCGGGAAAGAGTTCCCGGCCTTCCCGTCGCATCTCAAGAGGAGGCCCTCTCTACAGGAACGGCGAGAGGAACTCCAGGGTCGTGCCACCATTCCAAGAGTCCCCCAAATGTCTCAGTCCATTCCAGAGGAACCTCTTTTCCCTTCACCGGCTCGTCTTTCACGCCGAGGATCGACTCACACCAAGGTGGCACGTGGCACAGCCCTGTGGGAAAGCCTCGTGGGAAAGCCTCGAGGGACAGCCTCGAGGGAAAGCCACAGATCCCTTGATCCACGTGACAGGAATCGTGACACTACTGCTGCAGCTCGGGAGGAAAGCGCACGTGCATGCCCCCACTCGAGACGAGGCCTGACTCCCCTGGGGAGACTCAGAAGCACCCCAAGATCCATGGCAACACTGGAGAGGAATCCTCAGGTTCCGGCCCCGACTCCACACAAGGACTGAGGCCCCGGCATGGACGGGAGAGGAATCCCGAGAGGTCCCCTAGCAACTCGCATGGGGACTGGCCTTTCCTGAGGCCAACAGAGCGGGTCCCTGAGGTCCCCGTCGTAACTCGAGAAGACCTGCCGCAACTCGAGAAAATCCAGGAGGTTCTCCCCTCCAGGCGAGATGAGGCCCATTTCCGCTGAGGCGTCTCGAGGCTGATCACACCTCACCTCTGGAACTTCGAAAGGGTCCTTCACACCCTTGGTGCAAATCAAGAAGTTCCCCGACATAGCCGTCTCCACTCGAGAGGAATCACGAGGGTCCCGCCCACATCCAGAGGAGCCCCGTTTCCGCCTCGTAGCTCGAGATGAGGGATTCTTTCCCTGTTTCGTCGGGAAAGAGTTCCCGGCCTTCCCGTCGCATCTCAAGAGGAGGCCCTCTCAACAGGAACGGCGAGAGGAACTCCAGGGTCGTGCCACCATTCCAAGAGTCCCCCAGATGTCTCAGTCCATTCCAGAGGAACCTCTTTTCCCTTCACCGGCTGGTCTTTCACGCCGAGGATCGACTCACACCAAGGTGGCACGTGGCACAGCCCTGTGGGAAAGCCTCGTGGGAAAGCCTCGAGGGACAGCCTCGAGGGAAAGCCACAGATCCCTTGATCCACGTGACAGGAAGCGTGACACTACTGCTGCAGCTCGGGAGGAAAGCGCACGTGCATGCCCCCACTCGAGACGAGGCCTGACTCCCCTGGGGAGACTCAGAAGCACCCCAAGATCCATGGCAACACTGGAGAGGAATCCTCAGGTTCCGGCCCCGACTCCACACAAGGACTGAGGCCCCGGCATGGACGGGAGAGGAATCCCGAGAGGTCCCCTAGCAACTCGCATGGGGACTGGCCTTTCCTGAGGCCACCAGAGCGGGTCCCTGAGGTCCCCGTCGTAACTCGAGAAGACCTGCCGCAACTCGAGAAAATCCAGGAGGTTCTCCCCACCAGGCGAGATGAGGCCCATTTCCGCTGAGGCGTCTCGAGGCTGATCACACCTCACCTCTGGAACTTCGAAAGGGTCCTTCACACCCTTGGTGCAAATCAAGAAGTTCCCCGACATACCCGTCTCCACTCGAGAGGAGTCACGAGGGTCCCGCCCACATCCAGAGGAGCCCCGTTTCCGCCTCGTAGCTCGAGATGAGGGATCCTTTCCCTGCTTCGTCGGGAAAGAGTTCCCGGCCTTCCCGTCGCATCTCAAGAGGAGGCCCTCTCTACAGGAACGGCGAGAGGAACTCCAGGGTCGTGCCACCATTCCAAGAGTCCCCCAGATGTCTCAGTCCATTCCAGAGGAACCTCTTTTCCCTTCACCGGCTCGTCTTTCATGCCGAGGATCGACTCACACCAAGGTGGCACGTGGCACAGCCCTGTGGGAAAGCCTCGTGGGAAAGCCTCGAGGGAAAGCCACAGATCCCTTGATCCACGTGACAGGAATCGTGACACTACTGCTGCAGCTCGGGAGGAAAGCGCACGTGCATGCCCCCACTCGAGACGAGGCCTGACTCCCCTGGGGAGACTCAGAAGCACCCCAAGATCCATGGCAACACTGGAGAGCAATCCTCAGGTTCCGGCCCCGACTCCCAACAAGGACTGAGGCCCCGGCATGGACGGGAGAGGAACCCCGAGAGGTCCCCTAGCAACTCGCATGGGGACTGGCCTTTCCTGAGGCCACCAGAGCGGGTCCCTGAGGTCCCCGTCGTAACTCGAGAAGACCTGCCGCAACTCGAGAAAATCCAGGAGGTTCTCCCCTCCAGGCGAGATGAGGCCCATTTCCGCTGAGGCGTCTTGAGGCTGATCACACCTCACCTCTGGAAATTCGAAAGGCTCCTTCACACCCTTGGTGCAAATCAAGAAGTTCCCCGACCTAGCCGTCTCCACTCGAGAGGAATCACGAGGGTCCCGCCCACATCCAGAGGAGCCCCGTTTCCGCCTCGTAGCTCGAGATGAGGGATCCTTTCCCTGCTTCGTCGGGAAAGTGTTCCCTGCGTTCCCGTCGCATCTCAAGAGGAGACCCTCTCAACAGGAATGGCGAGAGGAACTCCAGGGTCGTGCCAGCATTCCAAGAGTCCCCCAGATGTCTCAGTCCATTCCAGAGGAACCTCTTTTCCCTTCACCGGCTCGTCTTTCACGTCGAGGATCGACTCACACCAAGGTGGCACGTGGCACAGCCCTGTGGGAAAGCCTCGTGGGAAAGCCTCGAGGGACAGCCTCGAGGGAAAGCCACAGATCCCTTGATCCACGTGACAGGAAGCGTGACACTACTGCTGCAGCTCGGGAGGAAAGCGCACGTGCATGCCCCCACTCGAGACGAGGCCTGACTCCCCTGGGGAGACTCAGAAGCACCCCAAAATCCATGGCAACACTCGAGAGGAATCCTCAGGTTCCGGCCCCGACTCCACACAAGGACTGAGGCCCCGGCATGGACGGGAGAGGAATCCCGAGAGGTCCCCTAGCAACTCGCATGGGGACTGGCCTTTCCTGAGGCCACCAGAGCGGGTCCCTGAGGTCCCCGTCGTAACTCGAGAAGACCTGCCGCAACTGGAGAAAATCCAGGAGGTTCTCCCCTCCAGGCGAGATGAGGCCCATTTCCGCTGAGGCGTCTCGAGGCTGATCACACCTCACCTCTGGAACTTCGAAAGGCTCCTTCACACCCTTGCTGCAAATCAAGAAGTTCCCCGACATACCCGTCTCCACTCGAGAGGAATCACGAGGGTCCCGCCCACATCCAGAGGAGCCCCGTTTCCGCCTCGTAGCTCGAGATGAGGGATCCTTTCCCTGCTTCGTCGGGAAAGAGTTCCCGGCTTTCCCGTCGCATCTCAAGAGGAGGCCCTCTCAACAGGAACGGCGAGAGGAACTCCAGGGTCGTGCCACCATTCCAAGAGTCCCCCAGATGTCTCAGTCCATTCCAGAGGAACCTCTTTTCCCTTCACCGGCTCGTCTTTCACGCCGAGGATCGACTCACACCAAGGTGGCACGTGGCACAGCCCTGTGGGAAAGCCTCGTGGGAAAGCATCGAGGGACAGCCTCGAGGGAAAGCCACAGATCCCTTGATCCACGTGACAGGAAGCGTGACACTACTGCTGAAGCTCGGGAGGAAAGTGCACGTGCATGCCCCCACTCGAGACGAGGCCTGTCTCCCCTGGGGATACTCAGAAGCACCCCAAGATCCATGGCAACACTGGAGAGCAAACCTCAGGTTCCGGCCCCGACTCCACACAAGGACTGAGGCCCCGGCATGGACGGGAGAGGAATCCCGAGAGGTCCCCTAGCAACTCGCATGGGGACTGGCCTTTCCTGAGGCCACCAGAGCGGGTCCCTGAGGTCCCCGTCGTAACTCGAGAAGACCTGCCGCATCTCGAGAAAATCCAGGATGTTCTCCCCTCCAGGCGAGATGAGGCCCATTTCCGCTGAGGCGTCTCGAGGCTGATCACACCTCACCTCTGGAACTTCGAAAGGGTCCTTCACACCCTTGGTGCAAATCAAGAAGTTCCCCGACATAGCCGTCTCCACTCGAGAGGAATCACGAGGGTCCCGCCCACATCCAGAGGAGCCCCGTTTCCGCCTCGTAGCTCGAGATGAGGGATCCTTTCCCTGCTTCGTCGGGAAAGAGTTCCCGGCCTTCCCGTCGCATCTCAAGAGGAGGCCCTCTCAACAGGAACGGCGAGAGGAACTCCAGGGTCGTGCCACCATTCCAAGAGTCCCCCAGATGTCTCAGTCCATTCCAGAGGAACCTCTTTTCCCTTCACCGGCTCGTCTTTCACGCCGAGGATCGACTCACACCAAGGTGGCACGTGGCACAGCCCTGTGGGAAAGCCTCGTGGGAAAGCCTCGAGGGACAGCCTCGAGGGAAAGCCACAGATCCCTTGATCCACGTGACAGGAAGCGTGACACTACTGCTGCAGCTCGGGAGGAAAGCGCACGTGCATGCCCCCACTCGAGACGAGGCCTGACTCCCCTAGGGAGACTCAGAAGCACCCCAAGATCCATGGCAACACTGGAGAGGAATCCTCAGGTTCCGGCCCCGACTTCACACAAGGACTGAGGCCCCGGCATGGACGGGAGAGGAATCCCGAGAGGTCCCCTAGCAACTCGCATGGGGACTGGCCTTTCCTGAGGCCACCAGAGCGGGTCCCTGAGGTCCCCGTTGTAACTCGAGAAGACCTGCCGCAACTGGAGAAAATCCAGGAGGTTCTCCCCTCCAGGCGAGATGAGGCCCATTTCCGCTGAGGCGTCTCGAGGCTGTTCACACCTCACCTCTGGAACTTCGAAAGGGTCCTTCACACCCTTGGTGCAAATCAAGAAGTTCCCCGACATACCCGTCTCCACTCGAGAGGAATCACGAGGGTCCCGCCCACATCCAGAGGAGCCCCGTTTCCGCCTCGTAGCTCGAGATGAGGGATCCTTTCCCTGCTTCGTCGGGAAAGAGTTCCCGGCCTTCCCGACGCATCTCAAGAGGAGGCCCTCTCTACAGGAACGGCGAGAGGAACTCCAGGGTCGTGCCACCATTCCAAGAGTCCCCCAGATGTCTCAGTCCATTCCAGAGGAACCTCTTTTCCCTACACTGGCTTGTCTTTCACGCCGAGGATCGATTCACACCAAGGTGGCACGTGGCACAGCCCTGTGGGAAAGCCTCGTGGGAAAGCCTCGAGGGACAGCCTCGAGGGAAAGCCACAGATCCCTTGATCCACGTGACAGGAAGCGTGACACTACTGCTGCAGCTCGGGAGGAAAGCGCACGTGCATGTCCCCACTCGAGACGAGGCCTGACTCCCCTGGGGAGACTCAGAAGCACCCCAAGATCCATGGCAACACTGGAGAGGAATCCTCAGGTTCCGGCTCCGACTCCACACAAGGACTGAGGCCCCAGCATGGACGGGAGAGGAATCCCGAGAGGTCCCCTAGCAACTCGCATGGGGATTGGCCTTTCCTGAGGCCAACAGAGCGGGTCCCTGAGGTCCCCGTCGTAACTCGAGAAGACCTGCCACAACTCGAGAAAATCCAGGAGGTTCTCCCCTCCAGGCGAGATGAGGCCCATTTCCGCTGCGGCATCTCGAGGCTGATTACACCTCACCTCTGGCACTTCGAAAGGGTCCTTCACACCCTTGGTGCAAATCAAGAAGTTCCCCGACATACCCGTCTCCACTCGAGAGGAATCACGAGGGTCCCGCCCACATCCAGAGGAGCCCCGTTTCCGCCTCGTAGCTCGAGATGAGGGATCCTTTCCCTGCTTCGTCGGGAAAGAGTTCCCGGCCTTCCCGTCGCACCTCAAGAGGAGGCCCTCTCAACAGGAACGGCGAGAGGAACTCCAGGGTCGTGCCACCATTCCAAGAGTCCCCCAGAGGTCTCAGTCCATTCCAGAGGAACCTCTTTTCCCTTCACCGGCTTGTCTTCCACGCCGAGGATCGACTCACACCAAGGTGGCACGTGGCAGAGCCCTGTGGGAAAGCCTCGTGGGAAAGCCTCGAGGGACAGCCTCGAGGGAAAGCCACAGATCCCTTGATCCACGTGACAGGAAGCGTGACACTACTGCTGCAGCTCGGGAGGAAAGCGCACGTGCTTGCCCCCGCTCGAGACGAGGCCTGACTCCCCTGGGGAGACTCAGAAGCACCCCAAGATCCATGGCAACACTGGAAAGGAATCCTCAGTTTCCGGCCCCGACTCCACACAAGGACTGAGGCCCCGGCATGGACGGGAGAGGAATCCCGAGAGGTCCCCTAGCAACTCGCATGGGGACTGGCCTTTCCTGAGGCCACCAGAGCGGGTCCCTGAGGTCCCCGTTGTAACTCGAGAAGGCCTGCCGCAACTCGAGAAAATCCAGGAGGTTCTCCCCTCCAGGCGAGATGAGGCCCATTTCCGCTGAGGCGTCTCGAGGCTGATCACACCTCACCTCTGCAACTTCGAAAGGGTCCTTCACACCCTTGGTGCAAATCAAGAAGTTCCCCGACCTAGCCGTCTCCACTCGAGAGGAATCACGAGGGTCCCGCCCACATCCAGAGGAGCCCCGTTTCTGCCTTGTAGCTCGAGATGAGGGATCCTTTCCCTGCTTCGTCGGGAAAGAGTTCGCGGCGTTCCCGTCGCATCTCAAGAGGAGGCCCTCTCAGCAGGAACGGCGAGAGGAACTCCAGGGTCGTGCCACCATTCCAAGAGTCCCCCAGATGTCTCAGTCCATTCCAGAGGAACCTCTTTTCCCTTCACCGGCTCGTCTTTCACGCCGAGGATCGACTCACACCAAGGTGGCACGTGGCACAGCCCTGTGGGAAAGCCTCGAGGGAAAAACTCGAGGGACAGCCTCGAGGGAAAGCCACAGATCCCTTGATCCACGTGACAGGAAGCGTGATACTACTGCTGCAGCTCGGGAGGAAAGCGCACGTGCATGCCCCCAAACGAGACGAGGCCTGACTCCCCTGGGGAGACTCAGAAGCACCCCAAGATCCATGGCAACACTGGAGAGGAATCCTCAGGTTCCAGCCCCGACTCCACACAAGGACTGAGGCCCCGGCATGGACGGGAGAGGAATCCCAAGAGGTCCCCTAGCAACTCGCATGGGGACTGACCTTTCCTGAGGCCACCAGAGCTGGTCCCTGAGGTCCCAGTCGTAACTCGAGAAGACCTGCCGCAACTCGAGAAAATCCAGGAGGTTCTCCCCTCCAGGCGAGATGAGGCCCATTTCCGCTGAGGCGTCTCGAGGCTGATCACACCTCACCTCTGGAACTTCGAAAGGGTCCTTCACACCCTTGGTGCAAATCAAGAATTTCCGCGACCTAGCCGTCTCCACTCGAGAGAAATCACGAGGGTCCCGCCCACATCCAGAGTTGCCCCGTTTCCGCCTCGTAGCTCGAGATGAGGGATCCTTTCCCTGCTTCGTCGGGAAAGAGTTCCCGGCCTTCCCGTCGCATCTCAAGAGGAGGCCCTCTCTACAGGAACGGCGAGAGGAACTCCAGGGTCGTGCCACCATTCCAAGAGTCCCCCAAATGTCTCATTCCATTCCAGAGGAACCTCTTTTCCCTTCACCGGCTCGTCATTCACGCCGAGGATCGACTCACACCAAGGTGGCACGTGGCACAGCCCTGTGGGAAAGCCTCGTGGGAAAGCCTCGAGAGACAGCATCGAGGGAAAGCCACAGATCCCTTGATCCACGTGACAGGAAGCGTGACACTACTGCTGCAGCTCGGGAGGAAAGCGCACGTGCATGCCCCCACTCGAGACGAGGCCTGACTCCCCTGGGGAGACTCAGAAGCACCCCAAGATCCATGGCAACACTGGAGAGCAATCCTCAGGTTCCGGCCCCGACTCCCAACAAGGACTGAGGCCCCGGCATGGACGGGAGAGGAATCCCAAGAGGTCCCCTAGCAACTCGCATGGGGACTGGCCTTTCCTGAGGCCAACAGAGCGAGTCCCTGAGGTCCCCGTCGTAACTCGAGAAGACCTGCCGCAACTCGAGAAAATCCAGGAGGTTCTCCCCTCCAGGCGAGATGAGGCCCATTTCTGCTGAGGCGTCTCGAGGCTGATCACACCTCACCTCTGGAACTTCGAAAGGGTCCTTCACACCGTTGGTGCAAATCAAGAAGTTCCCCGACATAGCCGTCTCCACTCGAGAGAAATCACGAGGGTCCCGCCCACATCCAGAGGAGCCCCGTTTCCGCCTCGTAGCTCGAGATGAGGGATCCTTTCCCTGCTTCGTCGGGAAAGAGTTCCCGGCCTTCCCGTCGCATCTCAAGAGGAGGCCCTCTCTACAGGAACGGCGAGAGGAACTCCAGGGTCGTGCCACCATTCCAAGAGTCCCCCAAATGTCTCAGTCCATTCCAGAGGAACCTCTTTTCCCTTCACCGGCTCGTCTTTCACGCCGAGGATCGACTCACACCAAGGTGGCACGTGGCACAGCCCTGTGGGAAAGCCTCGTGGGAAAGCCTCGAGGGACAGCCTCGAGGGAAAGCCACAGATCCCTTGATCCACGTGACAGGAATCGTGACACTACTGCTGCAGCTCGGGAGGAAAGCGCACGTGCATGCCCCCACTCGAGACGAGGCCTGACTCCCCTGGGGAGACTCAGAAGCACCCCAAGATCCATGGCAACACTGGAGAGGAATCCTCAGGTTCCGGCCCCGACTCCACACAAGGACTGAGGCCCCGGCATGGACGGGAGAGGAATCCCGAGAGGTCCCCTAGCAACTCGCATGGGGACTGGCCTTTCCTGAGGCCACCAGAGCGGGTCCCTGAGGTCCCCGTCGTAACTCGAGAAGACCTGCCGCAACTCGAGAAAATCCAGGAGGTTCTCCCCTCCAGGCGAGATGAGGCCCATTTCCGCTGAGGCGTCTCGAGGCTGATCACACCTCACCTCTGGAACTTCGAAAGGGTCCTTCACACCCTTGGTGCAAATCAAGAAGTTCCCCGACCTAGCCGTCTCCACTCGAGAGGAATCACGAGGGTCCCGCCCACATCCAGAGGAGCCCCGTTTCCGCCTCGTAGCTCGAGATGAGGGATTCTTTCCCTGTTTCGTCGGGAAAGAGTTCCCGGCCTTCCCGTCGCATCTCAAGAGGAGGCCCTCTCAACAGGAACGGCGAGAGGAACTCCAGGGTCGTGCCACCATTCCAAGAGTCCCCCAGATGTCTCAGTCCATTCCAGAGGAACCTCTTTTCCCTTCACCGGCTGGTCTTTCACGCCGAGGATCGACTCACACCAAGGTGGCACGTGGCACAGCCCTGTGGGAAAGCCTCGTGGGAAAGCCTCGAGGGACAGCCTCGAGGGAAAGCCACAGATCCCTTGATCCACGTGACAGGAAGCGTGACACTACTGCTGCAGCTCGGGAGGAAAGCGCACGTGCATGCCCCCACTCGAGACGAGGCCTGACTCCCCTGGGGAGACTCAGAAGCACCCCAAGATCCATGGCAACACTGCAGAGGAATCCTCAGGTTCCGGCCCCGACTCCACACAAGGACTGAGGCCCCGGCATGGACGGGAGAGGAATCCCGAGAGGTCCCCTAGCAACTCGCATGGGGACTGGCCTTTCCTGAGGCCACCAGAGCGGGTCCCTGAGGTCCCCGTCGTAACTCGAGAAGAC
The DNA here is from genome assembly GCF_023091745.1 of Budorcas taxicolor. Lineage (NCBI taxonomy): Eukaryota > Metazoa > Chordata > Mammalia > Artiodactyla > Bovidae > Budorcas > Budorcas taxicolor. The sequence goes on from NW_026291588.1 coordinate 164,638, forward strand.
CTGCCGCAACTGGAGAAAATCCAGGAGGTTCTCCCCTCCAGGCGAGATGAGGCCCATTTCCGCTGAGGCGTCTCGAGGCTGATCACACCTCACCTCTGGAACTTCGAAAGGCTCCTTCACACCCTTGCTGCAAATCAAGAAGTTCCCCGACATACCCGTCTCCACTCGAGAGGAATCACGAGGGTCCCGCCCACATCCAGAGGAGCCCCGTTTCCGCCTCGTAGCTCGAGATGAGGGATCCTTTCCCTGCTTCGTCGGGAAAGAGTTCCCGGCTTTCCCGTCGCATCTCAAGAGGAGGCCCTCTCAACAGGAACGGCGAGAGGAACTCCAGGGTCGTGCCACCATTCCAAGAGTCCCCCAGATGTCTCAGTCCATTCCAGAGGAACCTCTTTTCCCTTCACCGGCTCGTCTTTCACGCCGAGGATCGACTCACACCAAGGTGGCACGTGGCACAGCCCTGTGGGAAAGCCTCGTGGGAAAGCCTCGAGGGACAGCCTCGAGGGAAAGCCACAGATCCCTTGATCCACGTGACAGGAAGCGTGACACTACTGCTGAAGCTCGGGAGGAAAGTGCACGTGCATGCCCCCACTCGAGACGAGGCCTGTCTCCCCTGGGGATACTCAGAAGCACCCCAAGATCCATGGCAACACTGGAGAGCAAACCTCAGGTTCCGGCCCCGACTCCACACAAGGACTGAGGCCCCGGCATGGACGGGAGAGGAATCCCGAGAGGTCCCCTAGCAACTCGCATGGGGACTGGCCTTTCCTGAGGCCACCAGAGCGGGTCCCTGAGGTCCCCGTCGTAACTCGAGAAGACCTGCCGCATCTCGAGAAAATCCAGGATGTTCTCCCCTCCAGGCGAGATGAGGCCCATTTCCGCTGAGGCGTCTCGAGGCTGATCACACCTCACCTCTGGAACTTCGAAAGGGTCCTTCACACCCTTGGTGCAAATCAAGAAGTTCCCCGACATAGCCGTCTCCACTCGAGAGGAATCACGAGGGTCCCGCCCACATCCAGAGGAGCCCCGTTTCCGCCTCGTAGCTCGAGATGAGGGATCCTTTCCCTGCTTCGTCGGGAAAGAGTTCCCGGCCTTCCCGTCGCATCTCAAGAGGAGGCCCTCTCAACAGGAACGGCGAGAGGAACTCCAGGGTCGTGCCACCATTCCAAGAGTCCCCCAGATGTCTCAGTCCATTCCAGAGGAACCTCTTTTCCCTTCACCGGCTCGTCTTTCACGCCGAGGATCGACTCACACCAAGGTGGCACGTGGCACAGCCCTGTGGGAAAGCCTCGTGGGAAAGCCTCGAGGGACAGCCTCGAGGGAAAGCCACAGATCCCTTGATCCACGTGACAGGAAGCGTGACACTACTGCTGCAGCTCGGGAGGAAAGCGCACGTGCATGCCCCCACTCGAGACGAGGCCTGACTCCCCTAGGGAGACTCAGAAGCACCCCAAGATCCATGGCAACACTGGAGAGGAATCCTCAGGTTCCGGCCCCGACTTCACACAAGGACTGAGGCCCCGGCATGGACGGGAGAGGAATCCCGAGAGGTCCCCTAGCAACTCGCATGGGGACTGGCCTTTCCTGAGGCCACCAGAGCGGGTCCCTGAGGTCCCCGTTGTAACTCGAGAAGACCTGCCGCAACTGGAGAAAATCCAGGAGGTTCTCCCCTCCAGGCGAGATGAGGCCCATTTCCGCTGAGGCGTCTCGAGGCTGTTCACACCTCACCTCTGGAACTTCGAAAGGGTCCTTCACACCCTTGGTGCAAATCAAGAAGTTCCCCGACATACCCGTCTCCACTCGAGAGGAATCACGAGGGTCCCGCCCACATCCAGAGGAGCCCCGATTCCGCCTCGTAGCTCGAGATGAGGGATCCTTTCCCTGCTTCGTCGGGAAAGAGTTCCCGGCCTTCCCGACGCATCTCAAGAGGAGGCCCTCTCTACAGGAACGGCGAGAGGAACTCCAGGGTCGTGCCACCATTCCAAGAGTCCCCCAGATGTCTCAGTCCATTCCAGAGGAACCTCTTTTCCCTACACTGGCTTGTCTTTCACGCCGAGGATCGATTCACACCAAGGTGGCACGTGGCACAGCCCTGTGGGAAAGCCTCGTGGGAAAGCCTCGAGGGACAGCCTCGAGGGAAAGCCACAGATCCCTTGATCCACGTGACAGGAAGCGTGACACTACTGCTGCAGCTCGGGAGGAAAGCGCACGTGCATGTCCCCACTCGAGACGAGGCCTGACTCCCCTGGGGAGACTCAGAAGCACCCCAAGATCCATGGCAACACTGGAGAGGAATCCTCAGGTTCCGGCTCCGACTCCACACAAGGACTGAGGCCCCAGCATGGACGGGAGAGGAATCCCGAGAGGTCCCCTAGCAACTCGCATGGGGATTGGCCTTTCCTGAGGCCAACAGAGCGGGTCCCTGAGGTCCCCGTCGTAACTCGAGAAGACCTGCCACAACTCGAGAAAATCCAGGAGGTTCTCCCCTCCAGGCGAGATGAGGCCCATTTCCGCTGCGGCATCTCGAGGCTGATTACACCTCACCTCTGGCACTTCGAAAGGGTCCTTCACACCCTTGGTGCAAATCAAGAAGTTCCCCGACATACCCGTCTCCACTCGAGAGGAATCACGAGGGTCCCGCCCACATCCAGAGGAGCCCCGTTTCCGCCTCGTAGCTCGAGATGAGGGATCCTTTCCCTGCTTCGTCGGGAAAGAGTTCCCGGCCTTCCCGTCGCACCTCAAGAGGAGGCCCTCTCAACAGGAACGGCGAGAGGAACTCCAGGGTCGTGCCACCATTCCAAGAGTCCCCCAGATGTCTCAGTCCATTCCAGAGGAACCTCTTTTCCCTTCACCGGCTTGTCTTCCACGCCGAGGATCGACTCACACCAAGGTGGCACGTGGCACAGCCCTGTGGGAAAGCCTCGTGGGAAAGCCTCGAGGGACAGCCTCGAGGGAAAGCCACAGATCCCTTGATCCACGTGACAGGAAGCGTGACACTACTGCTGCAGCACGGGAGGAAAGCGCACGTGCATGCCCCCGCTCGAGACGAGGCCTGACTCCCCTGGGGAGACTCAGAAGCACCCCAATATCCATGGCAACACTGGAAAGGAATCCTCAGTTTCCGGCCCCGACTCCACACAAGGACTGAGGCCCCGGCATGGACGGGAGAGGAATCCCGAGAGGTCCCCTAGCAACTCGCATGGGGACTGGCCTTTCCTGAGGCCACCAGAGCGGGTCCCTGAGGTCCCCGTTGTAACTCGAGAAGACCTGCCGCAACTCGAGAAAATCCAGGAGGTTCTCCCCTCCAGGCGAGATGAGGCCCATTTCCGCTGAGGCGTCTCGAGGCTGATCACACCTCACCTCTGCAACTTCGAAAGGGTCCTTCACACCCTTGGTGCAAATCAAGAAGTTCCCCGACCTAGCCGTCTCCACTCGAGAGGAATCACGAGGGTCCCGCCCACATCCAGAGGAGCCCCGTTTCTGCCTTGTAGCTCGAGATGAGGGATCCTTTCCCTGCTTCGTCGGGAAAGAGTTCGCGGCGTTCCCGTCGCATCTCAAGAGGAGGCCCTCTCAGCAGGAACGGCGAGAGGAACTCCAGGGTCGTGCCACCATTCCAAGAGGCCCCCAGATGTCTCAGTCCATTCCAGAGGAACCTCTTTTCCCTTCACCGGCTCGTCTTTCACGCCGAGGATCGACTCACACCAAGGTGGCACGTGGCACAGCCCTGTGGGAAAGCCTCGAGGGAAAGCCTCGAGGGACAGCCTCGAGGGAAAGCCACAGATCCCTTGATCCACGTGACAGGAAGCGTGATACTACTGCTGCAGCTCGGGAGGAAAGCGCACGTGCATGCCCCCAAACGAGACGAGGCCTGACTCCCCTGGGGAGACTCAGAAGCACCCCAAGATCCATGGCAACACTGGAGAGGAATCCTCAGGTTCCAGCCCCGACTCCACACAAGGACTGAGGCCCCGGCATGGACGGGAGAGGAATCCCAAGAGGTCCCCTAGCAACTCGCATGGGGACTGACCTTTCCTGAGGCCACCAGAGCTGGTCCCTGAGGTCCCAGTCGTAACTCGAGAAGACCTGCCGCAACTCGAGAAAATCCAGGAGGTTCTCCCCTCCAGGCGAGATGAGGCCCATTTCCGCTGAGGCGTCTCGAGGCTGATCACACCTCACCTCTGGAACGTCGAAAGGGTCCTTCACACCCTTGGTGCAAATCAAGAAGTTCCCCGACATACCCGTCTCCACTCGAGAGGAATCACGAGGGTCCCGCCCACATCCAGAGTTGCCCCGAATCCGCCTCGTAGCTCGAGATGAGGGATCCTTTCCCTGCTTCGTCGGGAAAGAGTTCCCGGCCTTCCCGTCGCATCTCAAGAGGAGGCCCTCTCAACAGGAACGGCGAGAGGAACTCCAGGGTCGTGCCACCATTCCAAGAGTCCCCCAGATGTCTCAGTCCATTCCAGAGGAACCTCTTTTCCCTTCACCGGCTCGTCTTTCACGCCGAGGATCGACTCACACCAAGGTGGCACGTGGCACAGCCCTGTGGGAAAGCCTCGTGGGAAAGCCTCGAGGGACAGCCTCGAGGGAAAGCCACAGATCCCTTGATCCACGTGACAGGAAGCGTGACACTACTGCTGCAGCTCTGGAGGAAAGCGCACGTGCATGCCCCCACTCGAGACGAGGCCTGACTCCCCTGGGGAGACTCAGAAGCACCCCAAGATCCATGGCAACACTGGAGAGGAATCCTCAGGTTCCGGCCCCGACTCCACACAAGGACTGAGGCCCCGGCATGGACGGGAGAGGAATCCCGAGAGGTCCCCTAGCAACTCGCATGGGGACTGGCCTTTCCTGAGGCCACCAGAGCGGGTCCCTGAGGTCCCCGTTGTAACTCGAGAAGACCTGCCGCAACTCGAGAAAATCCAGGAGGTTCTCCCCTCCAGGCGAGATGAGGCCCATTTCCGCTGAGGCGTCTCGAGGCTGATCACACCTCACCTCTGGAACTTCGAAAGGGTCCTTCACACCCTTGGTGCAAATCAAGAAGTTCCCCGACCTAGCCGTCTCCACTCGAGAGGAATCACGAGGGTCCCGCCCACATCCAGAGGAGCCCCGTTTCCGCCTCGTAGCTCGAGATGAGGGATCCTTTCCCTGCTTCGTCGGGAAAGAGTTCCCGGCGTTCCCGTCGCATCTCAAGAGGAGGCCCTCTCAACAGGAACGGCGAGAGGTACTCCAGGGTCGTGCCACCATTCCAAGAGTCCCCAAGATGTCTCAGTCCATTCCAGAGGAACCTCTTTTCCCTTCACCGGCTCGTCTTTCACGCCGAGGATCGACTCACACCAAGGTGGCACGTGGCACAGCCCTGTGGGAAAGCCTCGTGGGAAAGCCTCGAGGGACAGCCTCGAGGGAAAGCCACAGATCCCTTGATCCACGTGACAGGAAGCGTGACACTCCTGCTGCAGCTCGGGAGGAAAGCGCACGTGCATGCCCCCAAACGAGACGAGGCCTGACTCCCCTGGGGAGACTCAGAAGCACCCCAATATCCATGGCAACACTGGAAAGGAATCCTCAGTTTCCGGCCCCGACTCCACACAAGGACTGAGGCCCCGGCATGGACGGGAGAGGAATCCCGAGAGGTCCCCTAGCAACTCGCATGGGGACTGGCCTTTCCTGAGGCCACCAGAGCGGGTCCCTGAGGTCCCCGTTGTAACTCGAGAAGACCTGCCGCAACTCGAGAAAATCCAGGAGGTTCTCCCCTCCAGGCGAGATGAGGCCCATTTCCGCTGAGGCGTCTCGAGGCTGATCACACCTCACCTCTGCAACTTCGAAAGGGTCCTTCACACCCTTGGTGCAAATCAAGAAGTTCCCCGACCTAGCCGTCTCCACTCGAGAGGAATCACGAGGGTCCCGCCCACATCCAGAGGAGCCCCGTTTCTGCCTTGTAGCTCGAGATGAGGGATCCTTTCCCTGCTTCGTCGGGAAAGAGTTCGCGGCGTTCCCGTCGCATCTCAAGAGGAGGCCCTCTCAGCAGGAACGGCGAGAGGAACTCCAGGGTCGTGCCACCATTCCAAGAGGCCCCCAGATGTCTCAGTCCATTCCAGAGGAACCTCTTTTCCCTTCACCGGCTCGTCTTTCACGCCGAGGATCGACTCACACCAAGGTGGCACGTGGCACAGCCCTGTGGGAAAGCCTCGAGGGAAAGCCTCGAGGGACAGCCTCGAGGGAAAGCCACAGATCCCTTGATCCACGTGACAGGAAGCGTGATACTACTGCTGCAGCTCGGGAGGAAAGCGCACGTGCATGCCCCCAAACGAGACGAGGCCTGACTCCCCTGGGGAGACTCAGAAGCACCCCAAGATCCATGGCAACACTGGAGAGGAATCCTCAGGTTCCAGCCCCGACTCCACACAAGGACTGAGGCCCCGGCATGGACGGGAGAGGAATCCCAAGAGGTCCCCTAGCAACTCGCATGGGGACTGACCTTTCCTGAGGCCACCAGAGCTGGTCCCTGAGGTCCCAGTCGTAACTCGAGAAGACCTGCCGCAACTCGAGAAAATCCAGGAGGTTCTCCCCTCCAGGCGAGATGAGGCCCATTTCCGCTGAGGCGTCTCGAGGCTGATCACACCTCACCTCTGGAACTTCGAAAGGGTCCTTCACACCCTTGGTGCAAATCAAGAAGTTCCCCGACATACCCGTCTCCACTCGAGAGGAATCACGAGGGTCCCGCCCACATCCAGAGTTGCCCCGATTCCGCCTCGTAGCTCGAGATGAGGGATCCTTTCCCTGCTTCGTCGGGAAAGAGTTCCCGGCCTTCCCGTCGCATCTCAAGAGGAGGCCCTCTCAACAGGAACGGCGAGAGGAACTCCAGGGTCGTGCCACCATTCCAAGAGTCCCCCAGATGTCTCAGTCCATTCCAGAGGAACCTCTTTTCCCTTCACCGGCTCGTCTTTCACGCCGAGGATCGACTCACACCAAGGTGGCACGTGGCACAGCCCTGTGGGAAAGCCTCGTGGGAAAGCCTCGAGGGACAGCCTCGAGGGAAAGCCACAGATCCCTTGATCCACGTGACAGGAAGCGTGACACTACTGCTGCAGCTCGGGAGGAAAGCGCACGTGCATGCCCCCACTCGAGACGAGGCCTGACTCCCCTGGGGAGACTCAGAAGCACCCCAAGATCCATGGCAACACTGGAGAGGAATCCTCAGGTTCCGGCCCCGACTCCACACAAGGACTGAGGCCCCGGCATGGACGGGAGAGGAATCCCGAGAGGTCCCCTAGCAACTCGCATGGGGACTGGCCTTTCCTGAGGCCACCAGAGCGGGTCCCTGAGGTCCCCGTTGTAACTCGAGAAGACCTGCCGCAACTCGAGAAAATCCAGGAGGTTCTCCCCTCCAGGCGAGATGAGGCCCATTTCCGCTGAGGCGTCTCGAGGCTGATCACACCTCACCTCTGGAACTTCGAAAGGGTCCTTCACACCCTTGGTGCAAATCAAGAAGTTCCCCGACCTAGCCGTCTCCACTCGAGAGGAATCACGAGGGTCCCGCCCACATCCAGAGGAGCCCCGTTTCCGCCTCGTAGCTCGAGATGAGGGATCCTTTCCCTGCTTCGTCGGGAAAGAGTTCCCGGCGTTCCCGTCGCATCTCAAGAGGAGGCCCTCTCAACAGGAACGGCGAGAGGAACTCCAGGGTCGTGCCACCATTCCAAGAGTCCCCCAGATGTCTCAGTCCATTCCAGAGGAACCTCTTTTCCCTTCACCGGCTCGTCTTTCATGCCGAGGATCGACTCACACCAAGGTGGCACGTGGCACAGCCCTGTGGGAAAGCCTCGTGGGAAAGCCTCGAGGGACAGCCTCGAGGGAAAGCCACAGATCCCTTGATCCACGTGACAGGAAGCGTGACACCACTGCTGCAGCTCGGGAGGAAAGCGCACGTGCATGCCCCCACTCGAGACGAGGCCTGACTCCCCTGGGGAGACTCAGAAGCACCCCAAGATCCATGGCAACACAGGAGAGCAATCCTCAGGTTCCGGCCCCGACTCCACACAAGGACTGAGGCCCCGGCATGGACGGGAGAGGAATCCCGAGAGGTCCCCTAGCAACTCGCATGGGGACTGGCCTTTCCTGAGGCCACCAGAGCGGGTCCCTGAGGTCCCCGTCGTAACTCGAGAAGACCTGCCGCAACTCGAGAAAATCCAGGAGGTTCTCCCCTCCAGGCGAGATGAGGCCCATTTCCGCTGAGGCGTCTCGAGGCTGATCACACCTCACCTCTGGAACTTCGAAAGGGTCCTTCACACCCTTGGTGCAAATCAAGAAGTTCCCCGACCTAGCCGTCTCCACTCGAGCGGAATCACGAGGGTCCCGCCCACATCCAGAGGAGCCCCGTTTCCGCCTCGTAGCTCGAGATGAGGGATCCTTTCCCTGCTTCGTCGGGAAAGAGTTCCCGGCCTTCCCGTCGCATCTCAAGAGGAGGCCCTCTCAACAGGAACGGCGAGAGGAACTCCAGGGTCGTGCCACCATTCCAAGAGTCCCCCAGATGTCTCAGTCCATTCCAGAGGAACCTCTTTTCCCTTCACCGGCTCGTCTTTCACGCCGAGGATCGACTCACACCAAGGTGGCACGTGGCACAGCCCTGTGGGAAAGCCTCGTGGGAAAGCCTCGAGGGACAGCCTCGAGGGAAAGCCACAGATCCCTTGATCCACGTGACAGGAAGCGTGACACTACTGCTGCAGCTCGGGAGGAAAGCGCACGTGCATGCCCCCACTCGAGACGAGGCCTGACTCCCCTGGGGAGACTCAGAAGCACCCCAAGATCCATGGCAACACTGGAGAGCAATCCTCATGTTCCGGCCCCGACTCCACACAAGGACTGAGGCCCCGGCATGGACGGGAGAGGAATCCCGAGAGGTCCCCTAGCAACTCGCATGAGGACTGGCCTTTCCTGAGGCCACCAGAGCGGGTCCCTGAGGTCCCCGTCGTAACTCGAGAAGACCTGCCGCAACTCGAGAAAATCCAGGAGGTTCTCCCCTCCAGGCGAGATGAGGCCCATTTCCGCTGAGGCGTCTCGAGGCTGATCACACCTCACCTCTGGAACTTCGAAAGGGTCCTTCACACCCTTGGTGCAAATAAAGAAGTTCCCCGACCTAGCCGTCTCCACTCGAGAGGAATCACGAGGGTCCCGCCCACATCCAGAGGAGCCCCGTTTCCGCCTCGTAGCTCGAGATGAGGGATCCTTTCCCTGCGTCTTCGGGAAAGAGTTTCCGGCCTTCCCGTCGCATCTCAAGAGGAGGCCCTCTCTACAGGAACGGCGAGAGGAACTCCAGGGTCGTGCCACCATTCCAAGAGTCCCCCAGATGTCTCAGTCCATTCCAGAGGAACCTCTTTTCCCTTCACCGGCTCGTCTTTCACGCCGAGGATCGACTCACACCAAGGTGGCACGTGGCACAGCCCTGTGGGAAAGCCTCGTGGGAAAGCCTCGAGGGACAGCCTCGAGGGAAAGCCACAGATCCCTTGATCCACGTGACAGGAAGCGTGACACCACTGCTGCAGCTCGGGAGGAAAGCGCACGTGCATGCCCCCAAACGAGACGAGGCCTGACTCCCCTGGGGATACTCAGAAGCACCCCAAGATCCATGGCAACACTGGAGAGGAATCCTCAGGTTCCGGCCCCGACTCCACACAAGGACTGAGGCCCCGGCATGGACGGGAGAGGAATCCCGAGAGGTCCCCTAGCAACTCGCATGGGGACTGGCATTTCCTGAGGCCACCAGAGCGGGTCCCTGAGGTCCCCGTTGTAACTCGAGAAGACCTGCCGCAACTCGAGAAAATCCAGGAGGTTCTCCCCTCCAGGCGAGATGAGGCCCATTTCCGCTGAGGCGTCTCGAGGCTGATCACACCTCACCTCTGGAACTTCGAAAGGGTCCTTCACACCCTTGGTGCAAATCAAGAAGTTCCCCGACCTAGCCGTCTCCACTCGAGAGGAATCATGAGGGTCCCGCCCACATCCAGAGGAGCCCCGTTTCCGCCTTGTAGCTCGAGATGAGGGATCCTTTCCCTGCTTCGTCGGGAAAGAGTTCCCGGCCTTCCCGTCGCATCTCAAGAGGAGGCCCTCTCAACAGGAACGGCTAGAGGAACTCCAGGGTCGTGCCACCATTCCAAGAGGCCCCCAGATGTCTCAGTCCATTCCAGAGGAACCTCTTTTCCCTTCACCTGCTCGTATTTCACGCCGAGGATCGACTCACACCAAGGTGGCACGTGGCACAGCCCTGTGGGAAAGCCTCGTGGGAAAGCCTCGAGGGACAGCCTCGAGGGAAAGCCACAGATCCCTTGATCCACGTGACAGGAAGCGTGACACTACTGCTGCAGCTCGGGAGGAAAGCGCACGTGCATGCCCCCACTCGAGACGAGGCCTGACTCCCCTGGGGAGACTCAGAAGCACCCCAAGATCCATGGCAACACTGGAGAGGAATCCTCAGGTTCCGGCCCCGACTCCACACAAGGACTGAGGCCCCGGCATGGACGGGAGAGGAATCCCGAGAGGTCCCCTAGCAACTCGCATGGGGACTGACCTTTCCTGAGGCCACCAGAGCTGGTCCCTGAGGTCCCAGTCGTAACTCGAGAAGACCTGCCGCAACTCGAGAAAATCCAGGAGGTTCTCCCCTCCAGGCGAGATGAGGCCTATTTCCGCTGAGGCGTCTCGAGGCTGATCACACCTCACCTCTGGAACTTCGAAAGGGTCCTTCACACCCTTGGTGCAAATCAAGAAGTTCCCCGACATACCCGTCTCCACTCGAGAGGAATCACGAGGGTCCCGCCCACATCCAGAGTTGCCCCGATTCCGCCTCGTAGCTCGAGATGAGGGATCCTTTCCCTGCTTCGTCGGGAAAGAGTTCCCGGCCTTCCCGTCGCATCTCAAGAGGAGGCCCTCTCAACAGGAACGGCGAGAGGAACTCCAGGGTCGTGCCACCATTCCAAGAGTCCCCCAGATGTCTCAGTCCATTCCAGAGGAACCTCTTTTCCCTTCACCGGCTCGTCTTTCACGCCGAGGATCGACTCACACCAAGGTGGCACGTGGCACAGCCCTGTGGGAAAGCCTCGTGGGAAAGCCTCGAGGGACAGCCTCGAGGGAAAGCCACAGATCCCTTGATCCACGTGACAGGAAGCGTGACACTACTGCTGCAGCTCGGGAGGAAAGCGCACGTGCATGCCCCCACTCGAGACGAGGCCTGACTCCCCTGGGGAGACTCAGAAGCACCCCAAGATCCATGGCAACACTGGAGAGGAATCCTCAGGTTCCGGCCCCGACTCCACACAAGGACTGAGGCCCCGGCATGGACGGGAGAGGAATCCCGAGAGGTCCCCTAGCAACTCGCATGGGGACTGGCCTTTCCTGAGGCCACCAGAGCGGGTCCCTGAGGTCCCCGTCGTAACTCGAGAAGACCTGCCGCAACTCGAGAAAATCCAGGAGGTTCTCCCCTCCAGGCGAGATGAGGCCCATTTCCGCTGAGGCGTCTCGAGGCTGATCACACCTCACCTCTGGAACTTCGAAAGGGTCCTTCACACCCTTGGTGCAAATCAAGAAGTTCCCCGACCTAGCCGTCTCCACTCGAGCGGAATCACGAGGGTCCCGCCCACATCCAGAGGAGCCCCGTTTCCGCTTCGTAGCTCGAGATGAGGGATCCTTTCCCTGCTTCGTCGGGAAAGAGTTCCCGGCCTTCCCGTCGCATCTCAAGAGGAGGCCCTCTCAACAGGAACGGCGAGAGGAACTCCAGGGTCGTGCCACCATTCCAAGAGTCCCCCAGATGTCTCAGTCCATTCCAGAGGAACCTCTTTTCCCGTCACCGGCTCGTCTTTCACGCCGAGGATCGACTCACACCAAGGTGGCACGTGGCACAGCCCTGTGGGAAAGCCTCGTGGGAAAGCCTCGAGGGACAGCCTCGAGGGAAAGCCACAGATCCCTTGATCCACGTGACAGGAAGCGTGACACTACTGCTGCAGCTCGGGAGGAAAGCGCACGTGCATGCCCCCACTCGAGACGAGGCCTGACTCCCCTGGGGAGACTCAGAAGCACCCCAAGATCCATGGCAACACTGGAGAGCAATCCTCAGGTTCCGGCCCCGACTCCACACAAGGACTGAGGCCCCGGCATGGACGGGAGAGGAATCCCGAGAGGTCCCCTAGCAACTCGCATGAGGACTGGCCTTTCCTGAGGCCACCAGAGCGGGTCCCTGAGGTCCCCGTCCTAACTCGAGAAGACCTGCCGCAACTCGAGAAAATCCAGGAGGTTCTCCCCTCCAGGTGAGATGAGGCCCATTTCCGCTGAGGCGTCTCCAGGCTGATCACACCTCACCTCTGGAACTTCGAAAGGGTCCTTCACACCCTTGGTGCAAATCAAGAAGTTCCCCGACCTAGCCGTCTCCACTCGAGAGGAATCACGAGGGTCCCGCCCACATCCAGAGGAGCCCCGTTTCCGCCTCGTAGCTCGAGATGAGGGATCCTTTCCCTGCGTCGTCGGGAAAGAGTTTCCGGCCTTCCCGTCGCATCTCAAGAGGAGGCCCTCTCTACAGGAACGGCGAGAGGAACTCCAGGGTCGTGCCACCATTCCAAGAGTCCCCCAGATGTCTCAGTCCATTCCAGAGGAACCTCTTTTCCCTTCACCGGCTCGTCTTTCACGCCGAGGATCGACTCACACCAAGGTGGCACGTGGCACAGCCCTGTGGGAAAGCCTCGTGGGAAAGCCTCGAGGGACAGCCTCGAGGGAAAGCCACAGATCCCTTGATCCACGTGACAGGAAGCGTGACACTACTGCTGCAGCTCGGGAGGAAAGCGCACGTGCATGCCCCCACTCGAGACGAGGCCTGACTCCCCTGGGGAGACTCAGAATCACCCCAAGATCCATGGCAACACAGGAGAGCAATCCTCAGGTTCCGGCCCCGACTCCACACAAGGACTGAGGCCCCGGCATGGACGGGAGAGGAATCCCGAGAGGTCCCCTAGCAACTCGCATGGGGACTGGCCTTTCCTGAGGCCACCAGAGCGGGTCCCTGAGGTCCCCGTCGTAACTCGAGAAGACCTGCCGCAACTCGAGAAAATCCAGGAGGTTCTCCCCTCCAGGCGAGATGAGGCCCATTTCCGCTGAGGCGTCTCGAGGCTGATCACACCTCACCTCTGGAACTTCGAAAGGGTCCTTCACACCCTTGGTGCAAATCAAGAAGTTCCCCGACCTAGCCGTCTCCACTCGAGCGGAATCACGAGGGTCCCGCCCACATCCAGAGGAGCCCCGTTTCCGCCTCGTAGCTCGAGATGAGGGATCCTTTCCCTGCGTCGTCGGGAAAGAGTTCCCGGCCTTCCCGTCGCATCTCAAGAGGAGGCCCTCTCAACAGGAACGGCGAGAGGAACTCCAGGGTCGTGCCACCATTCCAAGAGTCCCCCAGATGTCTCAGTCCATTCCAGAGGAACCTCTTTTCCCTTCACCGGCTCGTCTTTCACGCCGAGGATCGACTCACACCAAGGTGGCACGTGGCACAGCCCTGTGGGAAAGCCTCGTGGGAAAGCCTCGAGGGACAGCCTCGAGGGAAAGCCACAGATCCCTTGATCCACGTGACAGGAAGCGTGACACTACTGCTGCAGCTCGGGAGGAAAGCGCACGTGCATGCCCCCACTCGAGACGAGGCCTGACTCCCCTGGGGAGACTCAGAAGCACCCCAAGATCCATGGCAACACTGGAGAGCAATCCTCAGGTTCCGGCCCCGACTCCACACAAGGACTGAGGCCCCGGCATGGACGGGAGAGGAATCCCGAGAGGTCCCCTAGCAACTCGCATGGGGACTGGCCTTTCCTGAGGCCACCAGAGCGGGTCCCTGAGGTCCCCGTCGTAACTCGAGAAGACCTGCCGCAACTCGAGAAAATCCAGGAGGTTCTCCCCTCCAGGCGAGATGAGGCCCATTTCCGCTGAGGCGTCTCGAGGCTGATCACACCTCACCTCTGGAACTTCGAAAGGGTCCTTCACACCCTTGGTGCAAATAAAGAAGTTCCCCGACCTAGCCGTCTCCACTCGAGAGGAATCACGAGGGTCCCGCCCACATCCAGAGGAGCCCCGTTTCCGCCTCGTAGCTCGAGATGAGGGATCCTTTCCCTGCGTCGTCGGGAAAGAGTTTCCGGCCTTCCCGTCGCATCTCAAGAGGAGGCCCTCTCTACAGGAACGGCGAGAGGAACTCCAGGGTCGTGCCACCATTCCAAGAGTCCCCCAGATGTCTCAGTCCATTCCAGAGGAACCTCTTTTCCCTTCACCGGCTCGTCTTTCACGCCGAGGATCGACTCACACCAAGGTGGCACGTGGCACAGCCCTGTGGGAAAGCCTCGTGGGAAAGCCTCGAGGGACAGCCTCGAGGGAAAGCCACAGATCCCTTGATCCACGTGACAGGAATCGTGACACTACTGCTGCAGCTCGGGAGGAAAGCGCACGTGCATGCCCCCACTCGAGACGAGGCCTGACTCCCCTGGGGAGACTCTGAAGCACCCCAAGATCCATAGCAACACTGGAGAGGAATCCTCAGGTTCCGGCCCCGACTCCACACAGGGATTGAGGCCCCGGCATGGACGGGAGACGAATCCCGAGAGGTCCCCTAGCAACTCGCATGGGGACTGGCCTTTCCTGAGGCCACCAGAGCGGGTCCCTGAGGTCCCCGTCGTAACTCGAGAAGACCTGCCGCAACTCGAGAAAATCCAGGAGGTTCTCCCCTCCAGGCGAGATGAGGCCCATTTCCGCTGAGGCGTCTCGAGGCTGATCACACCTCACCTCTGGAACTTCGAAAGGGTCCTTCACACCCTTGGTGCAAATCAAGAAGTTCCCCGACATACCCGTCTCCACTCGAGAGGAATCACGAGGGTCCCGCCCACATCCAGAGGAGCCCCGTTTCCGCCTCGTAGCTCGAGATGAGGGATCCTTTCCCTGCTTCGTCGGGAAAGAGTTCCCGGCGTTCCCGTCGAATCTCAAGAGGAGGCCCTCTCAACAGGAACGGCGAGAGGAACTCCAGGGTCGTGCCACCATTCCAAGAGTCCCCCAGATGTCTCAGTCCATTCCAGAGGAACCTCTTTTCCCTTCACCGGCTCGTCTTTCACGCCGAGGATCGACTCACACCAAGGTGGCACGTGGCACAGCCCTGTGGGAAAGCCTCGAGGGAAAGCCTCGAGGGACAGCCTCGAGGGAAAGCCACAGATCCCTTGATCCACGTGACAGGAAGCGTGACACTACTGCTGCAGCTCGGGAGGAAAGCGCACGTGCATGACCCAAAAGAGACGAGGCCTGACTCCCCTGGGGAGACTCAGAAGCACCCCAAGATCCATGGCAACACTGGAGAGGAATCCTCAGGTTCCGGCCCCGACTCCACACAAGGACTGAGGCCCCAGCATGGACGGGAGAGGAATCCCGAGAGGTCCCCTAGCAACTCGCATGGGGACTGGCCTTTCCTGAGGCCACCAGAGCGGGTCCCTGAGGTCCCCGTTGTAACTCGAGAAGACCTGCCGCAACTCGAGAAAATCCAGGAGGTTCTCCCCTCCAGGCGAGATGAGGCCCATTTCCGCTGAGGCGTCTCGAGGCTGATCACACCTCACCTCTGGAACTTCGAAAGGGTCCTTCACACCCTTGGTGCAAATCAAGAAGTTCCCCGACCTAGCCGTCTCCACTCGAGAGGAATCATGAGGGTCCCGCCCACATCCAGAGGAGCCCCGTTTCCGCCTTGTAGCTCGAGATGAGGGATCCTTTCCCTGCTTCGTCGGGAAAGAGTTCCCGGCGTTCCCGTCGCATCTCAAGAGGAGGCCCTCTCAACAGGAACGGCGAGAGGAACTCCAGGGTCGTGCCACCATTCCAAGAGTCCCCCAGATGTCTCAGTCCATTCCAGAGGAACCTCTTTTCCCTTCACCGGCTCGTCTTTCACGCCGAGGATCGACTCACACCAAGGTGGCACGTGGCACAGCCCTGTGGGAAAGCCTCGTGGGAAAGCCTCGAGGGACAGCCTCGAGGGAAAGCCACAGATCCCTTGATCCACGTGACAGGAAGCGTGACACTACTGCTGCAGCTCGGGAGGAAAGCGCACGTGCATGCCCCCACTCGAGACGAGGCCTGACTCCCCTGGGGAGACTCAGAAGCACCCCAAGATTCATGGCAACACAGGAGAGCAATCCTCAGGTTCCGGCCCCGACTCCACACAAGGACTGAGGCCCCGGCATGGACGGGAGAGGAATCCCGAGAGGTCCCCTAGCAACTCGCATGGGGACTGGCCTTTCCTGAGGCCACCAGAGCGGGTCCCTGAGGTCCCCGTCGTAACTCGAGAAGACCTGCCGCAACTCGAGAAAATCCAGGAGGTTCTCCCCTCCAGGCGAGATGAGGCCCATTTCCGCTGAGGCGTCTCGAGGCTGATCACACCTCACCTCTGGAACTTCGAAAGGGTCCTTCACACCCTTGGTGCAAATCAAGAAGTTCCCCGACATACCCATCTCCACTCGAGAGGAATCACGAGGGTCCCGCCCACATCCAGAGGAGCCCCGTTTCCGCCTCGTAGCTCGAGATGAGGGATCCTTTCCCTGCTTCGTCGGGAAAGAGTTCCCGGCGTTCCCGTCGCATCTCAAGAGGAGGCCCTCTCAACAGGAACGGCGAGAGGAACTCCAGGGTCGTGCCACCATTCCAAGAGTCCCCCAGATGTCTCAGTCCATTCCAGAGGAACCTCTTTTCCCTTCACCGGCTCGTCTTTCACGCCGAGGATCGACTCACACCAAGGTGGCACGTGGCACAGCCCTGTGGGAAAGCCTCGTGGGAAAGCCTCGAGGGACAGCCTCGAGGGAAAGCCACAGATCCCTTGATCCACGTGACAGGAAGCGTGACACCACTGCTGCAGCTCGGGAGGAAAGCGCACGTGCATGCCCCCACTCGAGACGAGGCCTGACTCCCCTGGGGAGACTCAGAAGCACCCCAAGATCCATGGCAACACTGGAGAGCAATCCTCAGGTTCCGGCCCCGACTCCACACAAGGACTGAGGCCCCGGCATGGACGGGAGAGGAATCCCGAGAGGTCCCCTAGCAACTCGCATGAGGACTGGCCTTTCCTGAGGCCACCAGAGCGGGTCCCTGAGGTCCCCGTCGTAACTCGAGAAGACCTGCCGCAACTCGAGAAAATCCAGGAGGTTCTCCCCTCCAGGCGAGATGAGGCCCATTTCCGCTGAGGCGTCTCGAGGCTGATCACACCTCACCTCTGGAACTTCGAAAGGGTCCTTCACACCCTTGGTGCAAATCAAGAAGTTCCCCGACCTAGCCGTCTCCACTCGAGAGGAATCACGAGGGTCCCGCCCACATCCAGAGGAGCCCCGTTTCCGCCTCGTAGCTCGAGATGAGGGATCCTTTCCCTGCGTCGTCGGGAAAGAGTTTCCGGCCTTCCCGTCGCATCTCAAGAGGAGGCCCTCTCTACAGGAACGGCGAGAGGAACTCCAGGGTCGTGCCACCATTCCAAGAGTCCCCCAGATGTCTCAGTCCATTCCAGAGGAACCTCTTTTCCCTTCACCGGCTCGTCTTTCACGCCGAGGATCGACTCACACCAAGGTGGCACGTGGCACAGCCCTGTGGGAAAGCCTCGTGGGAAAGCCTCGAGGGACAGCCTCGAGGGAAAGCCACAGATCCCTTGATCCACGTGACAGGAATCGTGACACTACTGCTGCAGCTCGGGAGGAAAGCGCACGTGCATGCCCCCACTCGAGACGAGGCCTGACTCCCCTGGGGAGACTCTGAAGCACCCCAAGATCCATGGCAACACTGGAGAGGAATCCTCAGGTTCCGGCCCCGACTCCACACAGGGATTGAGGCCCCGGCATGGACGGGAGACGAATCCCGAGAGGTCCCCTAGCAACTCGCATGGGGACTGGCCTTTCCTGAGGCCACCAGAGCGGGTCCCTGAGGTCCCCGTCGTAACTCGAGAAGACCTGCCGCAACTCGAGAAAATCCAGGAGGTTCTCCCCTCCAGGCGAGATGAGGCCCATTTCCGCTGAGGCGTCTCGAGGCTGATCACACCTCACCTCTGGAACTTCGAAACGGTCCTTCACACCCTTGGTGCAAATCAAGAAGTTCCCCGACATACCCGTCTCCACTCGAGAGGAATCATGAGGGTCCCGCCCACATCCAGAGGAGCCCCGTTTCCGCCTCGTAGCTCGAGATGAGGGATCCTTTCCCTGCTTCGTCGGGAAAGAGTTCCCGGCGTTCCCGTCGCATCTCAAGAGGAGGCCCTCTCAACAGGAACGGCGAGAGGAACTCCAGGGTCGTGCCACCATTCCAAGAGTCCCCCAGATGTCTCAGTCCATTCCAGAGGAACCTCTTTTCCCTTCACCGGCTCGTCTTTCACGCCGAGGATCGACTCACACCAAGGTGGCACGTGGCACAGCCCTGTGGGAAAGCCTCGAGGGAAAGCCTCGAGGGACAGCCTCGAGGGAAAGCCACAGATCCCTTGATCCACGTGACAGGAAGCGTGACACTACTGCTGCAGCTCGGGAGGAAAGCGCACGTGCATGACCCAAAAGAGACGAGGCCTGACTCCCCTGGGGAGACTCAGAAGCACCCCAAGATCCATGGCAACACTGGAGAGGAATCCTCAGGTTCCGGCCCCGACTCCACACAAGGACTGAGGCCCCAGCATGGACGGGAGAGGAATCCCGAGAGGTCCCCTAGCAACTCGCATGGGGACTGGCCTTTCCTGAGGCCACCAGAGCGGGTCCCTGAGGTCCCCGATGTAACTCGAGAAGACCTGCCGCAACTCGAGAAAATCCAGGAGGTTCTCCCCTCCAGGCGAGATGAGGCCCATTTCCGCTGAGGCGTCTCGAGGCTGATCACACCTCACCTCTGGAACTTCGAAAGGGTCCTTCACACCCTTGGTGCAAATCAAGAAGTTCCCCGACCTAGCCGTCTCCACTCGAGAGGAATCATGAGGGTCCCGCCCACATCCAGAGGAGCCCCGTTTCCGCCTTGTAGCTCGAGATGAGGGATCCTTTCCCTGCTTCGTCGGGAAAGAGTTCCCGGCGTTCCCGTCGCATCTCAAGAGGAGGCCCTCTCAACAGGAACGGCGAGAGGAACTCCAGGGTCGTGCCACCATTCCAAGAGTCCCCCAGATGTCTCAGTCCATTCCAGAGGAACCTCTTTTCCCTTCACCGGCTCGTCTTTCACGCCGAGGATCGACTCACACCAAGGTGGCACGTGGCACAGCCCTGTGGGAAAGCCTCGTGGGAAAGCCTCGAGGGACAGCCTCGAGGGAAAGCCACAGATCCCTTGATCCACGTGACAGGAAGCGTGACACTACTGCTGCAGCTCGGGAGGAAAGCGCACGTGCATGCCCCCACTCGAGACGAGGCCTGACTCCCCTGGGGAGACTCAGAAGCACCCCAAGATTCATGGCAACACAGGAGAGCAATCCTCAGGTTCCGGCCCCGACTCCACACAAGGACTGAGGCCCCGGCATGGACGGGAGAGGAATCCCGAGAGGTCCCCTAGCAACTCGCATGGGGACTGGCCTTTCCTGAGGCCACCAGAGCGGGTCCCTGAGGTCCCCGTCGTAACTCGAGAAGACCTGCCGCAACTCGAGAAAATCCAGGAGGTTCTCCCCTCCAGGCGAGATGAGGCCCATTTCCGCTGAGGCGTCTCGAGGCTGATCACACCTCACCTCTGGAACTTCGAAAGGGTCCTTCACACCCTTGGTGCAAATCAAGAAGTTCCCCGACATACCCATCTCCACTCGAGAGGAATCACGAGGGTCCCGCCCACATCCAGAGGAGCCCCGTTTCCGCCTCGTAGCTCGAGATGAGGGATCCTTTCCCTGCTTCGTCGGGAAAGAGTTCCCGGCGTTCCCGTCGCATCTCAAGAGGAGGCCCTCTCAACAGGAACGGCGAGAGGAACTCCAGGGTCGTGCCACCATTCCAAGAGTCCCCCAGATGTCTCAGTCCATTCCAGAGGAACCTCTTTTCCCTTCACCGGCTCGTCTTTCACGCCGAGGATCGACTCACACCAAGGTGGCACGTGGCACAGCCCTGTGGGAAAGCCTCGTGGGAAAGCCTCGAGGGACAGCCTCGAGGGAAAGCCACAGATCCCTTGATCCACGTGACAGGAAGCGTGACACCACTGCTGCAGCTCGGGAGGAAAGCGCACGTGCATGCCCCCACTCGAGACGAGGCCTGACTCCCCTGGGGAGACTCAGAAGCACCCCAAGATCCATGGCAACACTGGAGAGCAATCCTCAGGTTCCGGCCCCGACTCCACACAAGGACTGAGGCCCCGGCATGGACGGGAGAGGAATCCCGAGAGGTCCCCTAGCAACTCGCATGGGGACTGGCCTTTCCTGAGGCCACCAGAGCGGGTCCCTGAGGTCCCCGTCCTAACTCGAGAAGACCTGCCGCAACTCGAGAAAATCCAGCAGGTTCTCCCCTCCAGGCGAGATGAGGCCCATTTCCGCTGAGGCGTCTCGAGGCTGATCACACCTCACCTCTGGAACTTCGAAAGGGTCCTTAACACCCTTGGTGCAAATCAAGAAGTTCCCCGACCTAGCCGTCTCCACTCGAGAGGAATCACGAGGGTCCCGCCCACATCCAGAGGAGCCCCGTTTCCGCCTCGTAGCTCGAGATGAGGGATCCTTTCCCTGCTTCGTCGGGAAAGAGTTCCCGGCATTCCCGTCGCATCTCAAGAGGAGGCCCTCTCAACAGGAACGGCGAGAGGAACTCCAGGGTCGTGCCACCATTCCAAGAGTCCCCCAGATGTCTCAGTCCATTCCAGAGGAACCTCTTTTCCCTTCACCGGCTCGTCTTTCACGCCGAGGATCGACTCACACCAAGGTGGCACGTGGCACAGCCCTGTGGGAAAGCCTCGTGGGAAAGCCTCGAGGGACAGCCTCGAGGGAAAGCCACAGATCCCTTGATCCACGTGACAGGAAGCGTGACACTACTGCTGCAGCTCGGGAGGAAAGCGCACGTGCATGCCCCCAGTCGAGACGAGGCCTGACTCCCCTGGGGAGACTCAGAAGCACCCCAAGATCCATGGCAACACTGGAGAGCAATCCTCAGGTTCCGGCCCCGACTCCACACAAGGACTGAGGCCCCGGCATGGACGGGAGAGGAATCCCGAGAGGTCCCCTAGCAACTCGCATGGGGACTGGCCTTTCCTGAGGCCACCAGAGCGGGTCCCTGAGGTCCCCGTCGTAACTCGAGAAGACCTGCCGCAACTCGAGAAAATCCAGGAGGTTCTCCCCTCCAGGCGAGATGAGGCCCATTTCCGCTGAGGCGTCTCGAGGCTGATTACACCTCACCTCTGGCACTTCCAAAGGGTCCTTCACACCCTTGGTGCAAATCAAGAAGTTCCCCGACCTAGCCGTCTCCACTCGAGAGGAATCACGAGGGTCCCGCCCACATCCAGAGGAGCCCCGTTTCCGCCTCGTAGCTCGAGATGAGGGATCCTTTCCCTGCTTCGTCGGGAAAGAGTTCCCGGCCTTCCCGTCGCACCTCAAGAGGAGGCCCTCTCAACAGGAACGGCGAGAGGAACTCCAGGGTCGTGCCACCATTCCAAGAGTCCCCCAGATGTCTCAGTCCATTCCAGAGGAAACTTTTTTCCCTTCACCGGCTCGTCTTTCACGCCGAGGATCGA
This sequence comes from Budorcas taxicolor, assembly GCF_023091745.1. Classification (NCBI taxonomy): domain Eukaryota; kingdom Metazoa; phylum Chordata; class Mammalia; order Artiodactyla; family Bovidae; genus Budorcas; species Budorcas taxicolor. Next base: position 186,280 of record NW_026291588.1, read on the forward strand.
CTCACACCAAGGTGGCACGTGGCACAGCCCTGTGGGAAAGCCTCGAGGGAAAGCCTCGAGGGACAGCCTCGAGGGAAAGCCACAGATCCCTTGATCCACGTGACAGGAAGCGTGACACTACTGCTGCAGCTCGGGAGGAAAGCGCACGTGCATGCCCCCACTCGAGACGAGGCCTGACTCCCCTGGGGAGACTCTGAAGCACCCCAAGATCCATGGCAACACGGGAGAGGAATCCTCAGGTTCCGGCCCCGACTCCACACAAGGACTGAGGCCCCGGCATGGACGGGAGAGGAATCCCGAGAGGTCCCCTAGCAACTCGCATGGGGACTGGCCTTTCCTGAGGCCACCAGAGCGGGTCCCTGAGGTCCCCGTTGTAACTCGAGAAGACCTGCCGCAACTGGAGAAAATCCAGGAGGTTCTCCCCTCCAGGCGAGATGAGGCCCATTTCCGCTGAGGCGACTCGAGGCTGATCACACCTCACCTCTGGAACTTCGAAAGGGTCCTTCACACCCTTGGTGCAAATCAAGAAGTTCCCCGACATACCCGTCTCCACTCGAGAGGAATCACGAGGGTCCCGCCCACATCCAGAGGAGCCCCGTTTCCGCCTCGTAGCTCGAGATGAGGGATCCTTTCCCTGCTTCGTCGGGAAAGAGTTCCCGGCCTTCCCGTCGCATCTCAAGAGGAGGCCCTCTCTACAGGAACGGCGAGAGGAATTCCAGGGTCGTGCCACCATTCCAAGAGTCCCCCAGATGTCTCAGTCCATTCCAGAGGAACCTCTTTTCCCTACACCGGCTCGTCTTTCACGCCGAGGATCGACTCACACCAAGGTGGCACGTGGCACAGCCCTGTGGGAAAGCCTCGTGGGAAAGCCTCGAGGGACAGCCTCGAGGGAAAGCCACAGATCCCTTGATCCACGTGACAGGAAGCGTGACACTACTGCTGCAGCTCGGGAGGAAAGCGCACGTGCATGCCCCCACTCGAGACGAGGCCTGACTCCCCTGGGGAGACTCAGAAGCACCCCAAGATCCATGGCAACACTGGAAAGGAATCCTCAGGTTCCGGCCCCGACTCCACACAAGGACTGAGGCCCCGGCATGGACGGGAGAGGAATCCCGAGAGGTCCCCTAGCAACTCGCATGGGGACTGGCCTTTCCTGAGGCCACCAGAGCGGGTCCCTGAGGTCCCCGTTGTAACTCGAGAAGACCTGCCGCAACTCGAGAAAATCCAGGAGGTTCTCCCCTCCAGACGAGATGAGGCCCATTTCCGCTGAGGCGTCTCGAGGCTGATCACACCTCACCTCTGCAACTTCGAAAGGGTCCTTCACACCCTTGGTGCAAATCAAGAAGTTCCCCGACCTAACCGTCTCCACTCGAGAGGAATCACGAGGGTCCCGCCCACATCCAGAGGAGCCCCGTTTCCGCCTTGTAGCTCGAGATGAGGGATCCTTTCCCTGCTTCGTCGGGAAAGAGTTCCCGGCCTTCCCGTCGCATCTCAAGAGGAGGCCCTCTCAACAGGAACGGCGAGAGGAACTCCAGGGTCGTGCCACCATTCCAAGAGTCCCCCAGATGTCTCAGTCCATTCCAGAGGAACCTCTTTTCCCTTCACCGGCTCGTCTTTCACGCCGAGGATCGACTCACACCAAGGAGGCACGTGGCTCAGCCCTGTGGGAAAGCCTCGTGGGAAAGCCTCGAGGGACAGCCTCGAGGGAAAGCCACAGATCCCTTGATCCACGTGACAGGAAGCGTGACACTACTGCTGCAGCTCGGGAGGAAAGCGCACGTGCATGCCCCCACTCGAGACGAGGCCTGACTCCCCTGGGGAGACTCAAAAGCACCCCAATATCCATGGCAACACTGGAGAGGAATCCTCAGGTTCTGGCCCCGACTCCACACAAGGACTGAGGCCCCGGCATGGACGGGAGAGGAATCCCGAGAGGTCCCCTAGCAACTCGCATGGGGACTGGCCTTTCCTGAGGCCACCAGAGCGGGTCCCTGAGGTCCCCGTTGTAACTCGAGAAGACGTGCCTCAACTCGAGAAAATCCAGGAGGTTCTCCCCTCCAGGCGAGATGAGGCCCATTTCCGCTGAGGCGTCTCGAGGCTGATCACACCTCACCTCTGCAACTTCGAAAGGGTCCTTCACACCCTTGGTGCAAATCAAGAAGTTCCCCGACCTAGCCGTCTCCACTCGAGAGGAATCACGAGGGTCCCGCCCACATCCAGAGGAGCCCCGTTTCCGCCTCGTAGCTCGAGATGAGGGATCCTTTCCCTGCTTCGTCGGGAAAGAGTTCCCGGCCTTCCCGTCGCACCTCAAGAGGAGGCCCTCTCAACAGGAACGGCGAGAGGAACTCCAGGGTCTTGCCACCATTCCAAGAGTCCCCCAGATGTCTCAGTCCATTCCAGAGGAACCTCTTTTCCCTTCACCGGCTCGTCTTTCACGCCGAGGATCGACTCACACCAAGGTGGCACGTGGCACAGCCCTGTGGGAAAGCCTCGTGGGAAAGCCTCGAGGGACAGCCTCGAGGGAAAGCCACAGATCCCTTGATCCACGTGACAGGAAGCGTGACACTACTGCTGCAGCTCGGGAGGAAAGCGCACGTGCATGCCCCCACTCGAGACGAGGCCTGACTCCCCTGGGGAGACTCAGAAGCACCCCAAGATTCATGGCAACACAGGAGAGCAATCCTCAGGTTCCGGCCCCGACTCCACACAAGGACTGAGGCCCCGGCATGGACGGGAGAGGAATCCCGAGAGGTCCCCTAGCAACTCGCATGGGGACTGGCCTTTCCTGAGGCCACCAGAGCGGGTCCCTGAGGTCCCCGTCGTAACTCGAGAAGACCTGCCGCAACTCGAGAAAATCCAGGAGGTTCTCCCCTCCAGGCGAGATGAGGCCCATTTCCGCTGAGGCGTCGCGAGGCTGATCACACCTCACCTCTGGAACTTCGAAAGGGTCCTTCACACCCTTGGTGCAAATCAAGAAGTTCCCCGACATACCCATCTCCACTCGAGAGGAATCACGAGGGTCCCGCCCACATCCAGAGGAGCCCCGTTTCCGCCTCGTAGCTCGAGATGAGGGATCCTTTCCCTGCTTCGTCGGGAAAGAGTTCCCGGCGTTCCCCTCGCATCTCAAGAGGAGGCCCTCTCAACAGGAACGGCGAGAGGAACTCCAGGGTCGTGCCACCATTCCAAGAGTCCCCCAGATGTCTCAGTCCATTCCAGAGGAACCTCTTTTCCCTTCACCGGCTCGTCTTTCACGCCGAGAATCGACTCACACCAAGGTGGCACGTGGCACAGCCCTGTGGGAAAGCCTCGTGGGAAAGCCTCGAGGGACAGCCTCGAGGGAAAGCCACAGATCCCTTGATCCACGTGACAGGAAGCGTGACACCACTGCTGCAGCTCGGGAGGAAAGCGCACGTGCATGCCCCCACTCGAGACGAGGCCTGACTCCCCTGGGGAGACTCAGAAGCACCCCAAGATCCATGGCAACACTGGAGAGCAATCCTCAGGTTCCGGCCCCGACTCCACACAAGGACTGAGGCCCCGGCATGGACGGGAGAGGAATCCCGAGAGGTCCCCTAGCAACTCGCATGGGGACTGGCCTTTCCTGAGGCCACCAGAGCGGGTCCCTGAGGTCCCCGTTGTAACTCGAGAAGACCTGCCGCAACTGGAGAAAATCCAGGAGATTCTCCCCTCCAGGCGAGATGAGGCCCATTTCCGCTGAGGGGTCTCGAGGCTGTTCACACCTCACCTCTGCAACTTCGAAAGGGTCCTTCACACCCTTGGTGCAAATAAAGAAGTTCCCCGACCTAGCCGTCTCCACTCGAGAGGAATCACGAGGGTCCCGCCCACATCCAGAGGAGCCCCGTTTCCGCCTCGTAGCTCGAGATGAGGGATCCTTTCCCTGCTTCGTCGGGAAAGAGTTCCCGGCCTTCCCGTTGCACCTCAAGAGGAGGCCCTCTCAACAGGAACGGCGAGAGGAACTCCAGGGTCGTGCCACCATTCCAAGAGTCCCCCAGATGTCTCAGTCCATTCCAGAGGAACCTCTTTTCCCTTCACCGGCTCGTCTTTCACGCCGAGGATCGACTCACACCAAGGTGGCACGTGGCACAGCCCTGTGGGAAAGCCTCGTGGGAAAGCCTCAAGGGACAGCCTCGAGGGAAAGCCACAGATCCCTTGATCCACGTGACAGGAAGCGTGACACTACTGCTGCAGCTCGGGAGGAAAGCGCACGTGCATGCCCCCACTCGAGACGAGGCCTGACTCCCCTGGGGAGACTCAGAAGCACCCCAAGATTCATGGCAACACAGGAGAGCAATCCTCAGGTTCCGGCCCCGACTCCACACAAGGACTGAGGCCCCGGCATGGACGGGAGAGGAATCCCGAGAGGTCCCCTAGCAACTCGCATGGGGACTGGCCTTTCCTGAGGCCACCAGAGCGGGTCCCTGAGGTCCCCGTCGTAACTCGAGAAGACCTGCCGCAACTCGAGAAAATCCAGGAGGTTCTCCCCTCCAGGCGAGATGAGGCCCATTTCCGCTGAGGCGTCGCGAGGCTGATCACACCTCACCTCTGGAACTTCGAAAGGGTCCTTCACACCCTTGGTGCAAATCAAGAAGTTCCCCGACATACCCATCTCCACTCGAGAGGAATCACGAGGGTCCCGCCCACATCCAGAGGAGCCCCGTTTCCGCCTCGTAGCTCGAGATGAGGGATCCTTTCCCTGCTTCGTCGGGAAAGAGTTCCCGGCGTTCCCCTCGCATCTCAAGAGGAGGCCCTCTCAACAGGAACGGCGAGAGGAACTCCAGGGTCGTGCCACCATTCCAAGAGTCCCCCAGATGTCTCAGTCCATTCCAGAGGAACCTCTTTTCCCTTCACCGGCTCGTCTTTCACGCCGAGGATCGACTCACACCAAGGTGGCACGTGGCACAGCCCTGTGGGAAAGCCTCGTGGGAAAGCCTCGAGGGACAGCCTCGAGGGAAAGCCACAGATCCCTTGATCCACGTGACAGGAAGCGTGACACCACTGCTGCAGCTCGGGAGGAAAGCGCACGTGCATGCCCCCACTCGAGACGAGGCCTGACTCCCCTGGGGAGACTCAGAAGCACCCCAAGATCCATGGCAACACTGGAGAGCAATCCTCAGGTTCCGGCCCCGACTCCACACAAGGACTGAGGCCCCGGCATGGACGGGAGAGGAATCCCGAGAGGTCCCCTAGCAACTCGCATGGGGACTGGCCTTTCCTGAGGCCACCAGAGCGGGTCCCTGAGGTCCCCGTCGTAACTCGAGAAGACCTGCCGCAACTCGAGAAAATCCAGGAGGTTCTCCCCTCCAGGCGAGATGAGGCCCATTTCCGCTGAGGCGTCTCGAGGCTGATCACACCTCACCTCTGGAACTTCGAAAGGGTCCTTAACACCCTTGGTGCAAATCAAGAAGTTCCCCGACCTAGCCGTCTCCACTCGAGAGGAATCACGAGGGTCCCGCCCACATCCAGAGGAGCCCCGTTTCCGCCTCGTAGCTCGAGATGAGGGATCCTTTCCCTGCTTCGTCGGGAAAGAGTTCCCGGCATTCCCGTCGCATCTCAAGAGGAGGCCCTCTCAACAGGAACGGCGAGAGGAACTCCAGGGTCGTGCCACCATTCCAAGAGTCCCCCAGATGTCTCAGTCCATTCCAGAGGAACCTCTTTTCCCTTCACCGGCTCGTCTTTCACGCCGAGGATCGACTCACACCAAGGTGGCACGTGGCACAGCCCTGTGGGAAAGCCTCGTGGGAAAGCCTCAAGGGACAGCCTCGAGGGAAAGCCACAGATCCCTTGATCCACGTGACAGGAAGCGTGACACTACTGCTGCAGCTCGGGAGGAAAGCGCACGTGCATGCCCCCACTCGAGACGAGGCCTGACTCCCCTGGGGAGACTCAGAAGCACCCCAAGATCCATGGCAACACTGGAGAGCAATCCTCAGGTTCCGGCCCCGACTCCACACAAGGACTGAGGCCCCGGCATGGACGGGAGAGGAATCCCGAGAGGTCCCCTAGCAACTCGCATGGGGACTGGCCTTTCCTGAGGCCACCAGAGCGGGTCCCTGAGGTCCCCGTCGTAACTCGAGAAGACCTGCCGCAACTCGAGAAAATCCAGGAGGTTCTCCCCTCCAGGCGAGATGAGGCCCATTTCCGCTGAGGCGTCTCGAGGCTGATTACACCTCACCTCTGGCACTTCGAAAGGGTCCTTCACACCCTTGGTGCAAATCAAGAAGTTCCCCGACCTAGCCGTCTCCACTCGAGAGGAATCACGAGGGTCCCGCCCACATCCAGAGGAGCCCCGTTTCCGCCTCGTAGCTCGAGATGAGGGATCCTTTCCCTGCTTCGTCGGGAAAGAGTTCCCGGCCTTCCCGTCGCACCTCAAGAGGAGGCCCTCTCAACAGGAACGGCGAGAGGAACTCCAGGGTCGTGCCATCATTCCAAGAGTCCCCCAGATGTCTCAGTCCATTCCAGAGGAACCTCTTTTCCCTTCACCGGCTCGTCTTTCACGCCGAGGATCGACTCACACCAAGGTGGCACGTGGCACAGCCCTGTGGGAAAGCCTCGTGGGAAAGCCTCGAGGGACAGCCTCGAGGGAAAGCCACAGATCCCTTGATCCACGTCACAGGAAGCGTGACACTACTGCTGCAGCTCGGGAGGAAAGCGCACGTGCATGCCCCCACTCGAGACGAGGCCTGACTCCCCTAGGGAGACTCAGAAGCACCCCAAGATCCATGGCAACACTGGAGAGGAATCCTCAGGTTCCGGCCCCGACTTCACACAAGGACTGAGGCCCCGGCATGGACGGGAGAGGAATCCCGAGAGGTCCCCTAGCAACTCGCATGGGGACTGGCCTTTCCTGAGGCCACCAGAGCGGGTCCCTGAGGTCCCCGTTGTAACTCGAGAAGACCTGCCGCAACTGGAGAAAATCCAGGAGGTTCTCCCCTCCAGGCGAGATGAGGCCCATTTCCGCTGAGGGGTCTCGAGGCTGTTCACACCTCACCTCTGCAACTTCGAAAGGGTCCTTCACACCCTTGGTGCAAATCAAGAAGTTCCCCGACCTAGCCGTCTCCACTCGAGAGGAATCACGAGGGTCCCGCCCACATCCAGAGGAGCCCCGTTTCCGCCTCGTAGCTCGAGATGAGGGATCCTTTCCCTGCTTCGTCGGGAAAGAGTTCCCGGCCTTCCCGTCGCACCTCAAGAGGAGGCCCTCTCAACAGGAACGGCGAGAGGAACTCCAGGGTCGTGCCACCATTCCAAGAGTCCCCCAGATGTCTCAGTCCATTCCAGAGGAACCTCTTTTCCCTTCACCGGCTCGTCTTTCACGCCGAGGATCGACTCACACCAAGGTGGCACGTGGCACAGCCCTGTGGGAAAGCCTCGTGGGAAAGCCTCGAGGGACAGCCTCGAGGGAAAGCCACAGATCCCTTGATCCACGTGACAGGAAGCGTGACACTACTGCTGCAGCTCGGGAGGAAAGCGCACGTGCATGCCCCCACTCGAGACGAGGCCTGACTCCCCTGGGGAGACTCAGAAGCACCCCAAGATTCATGGCAACACAGGAGAGCAATCCTCAGGTTCCGGCCCCGACTCCACACAAGGACTGAGGCCCCGGCATGGACGGGAGAGGAATCCCGAGAGGTCCCCTAGCAACTCGCATGGGGACTGGCCTTTCCTGAGGCCACCAGAGCGGGTCCCTGAGGTCCCCGTCGTAACTCGAGAAGACCTGCCGCAACTCGAGAAAATCCAGGAGGTTCTCCCCTCCAGGCGAGATGAGGCCCATTTCCGCTGAGGCGTCGCGAGGCTGATCACACCTCACCTCTGGAACTTCGAAAGGGTCCTTCACACCCTTGGTGCAAATCAAGAAGTTCCCCGACATACCCATCTCCACTCGAGAGGAATCACGAGGGTCCCGCCCACATCCAGAGGAGCCCCGTTTCCGCCTCGTAGCTCGAGATGAGGGATCCTTTCCCTGCTTCGTCGGGAAAGAGTTCCCGGCGTTCCCCTCGCATCTCAAGAGGAGGCCCTCTCAACAGGAACGGCGAGAGGAACTCCAGGGTCGTGCCACCATTCCAAGAGTCCCCCAGATGTCTCAGTCCATTCCAGAGGAACCTCTTTTCCCTTCACCGGCTCGTCTTTCACGCCGAGGATCGACTCACACCAAGGTGGCACGTGGCACAGCCCTGTGGGAAAGCCTCGTGGGAAAGCCTCGAGGGACAGCCTCGAGGGAAAGCCACAGATCCCTTGATCCACGTGACAGGAAGCGTGACACCACTGCTGCAGCTCGGGAGGAAAGCGCACGTGCATGCCCCCACTCGAGACGAGGCCTGACTCCCCTGGGGAGACTCAGAAGCACCCCAAGATCCATGGCAACACTGGAGAGCAATCCTCAGGTTCCGGCCCCGACTCCACACAAGGACTGAGGCCCCGGCATGGACGGGAGAGGAATCCCGAGAGGTCCCCTAGCAACTCGCATGGGGACTGGCATTTCCTGAGGCCACCAGAGCGGGTCCCTGAGGTCCCCGTCGTAACTCGAGAAGACCTGCCGCAACTCGAGAAAATCCAGCAGGTTCTCCCCTCCAGGCGAGATGAGGCCCATTTCCGCTGAGGCGTCTCCAGGCTGATCACACCTCACCTCTGGAACTTCGAAAGGGTCCTTAACACCCTTGGTGCAAATCAAGAAGTTCCCCGACCTAGCCGTCTCCACTCGAGAGGAATCACGAGGGTCCCGCCCACATCCAGAGGAGCCCCGTTTCCGCCTCGTAGCTCGAGATGAGGGATCCTTTCCCTGCTTCGTCGGGAAAGAGTTCCCGGCATTCCCGTCGCATCTCAAGAGGAGGCCCTCTCAACAGGAACGGCGAGAGGAACTCCAGGGTCGTGCCACCATTCCAAGAGTCCCCCAGATGTCTCAGTCCATTCCAGAGGAACCTCTTTTCCCTTCACCGGCTCGTCTTTCACGCCGAGGATCGACTCACACCAAGGTGGCACGTGGCACAGCCCTGTGGGAAAGCCTCGTGGGAAAGCCTCAAGGGACAGCCTCGAGGGAAAGCCACAGATCCCTTGATCCACGTGACAGGAAGCGTGACACTACTGCTGCAGCTCGGGAGGAAAGCGCACGTGCATGCCCCCAGTCGAGACGAGGCCTGACTCCCCTGGGGAGACTCAGAAGCACCCCAAGATCCATGGCAACACTGGAGAGCAATCCTCAGGTTCCGGCCCCGACTCCACACAAGGACTGAGGCCCCGGCATGGACGGGAGAGGAATCCCGAGAGGTCCCCTAGCAACTCGCATGGGGACTGGCCTTTCCTGAGGCCACCAGAGCGGGTCCCTGAGGTCCCCGTCGTAACTCGAGAAGACCTGCCGCAACTCGAGAAAATCCAGGAGGTTCTCCCCTCCAGGCGAGATGAGGCCCATTTCCGCTGAGGCGTCTCGAGGCTGATTACACCTCACCTCTGGCACTTCGAAAGGGTCCTTCACACCCTTGGTGCAAATCAAGAAGTTCCCCGACCTAGCCGTCTCCACTCGAGAGGAATCACGAGGGTCCCGCCCACATCCAGAGGAGCCCCGTTTCCGCCTCGTAGCTCGAGATGAGGGATCCTTTCCCTGCTTCGTCGGGAAAGAGTTCCCGGCCTTCCCGTCGCACCTCAAGAGGAGGCCCTCTCAACAGGAACGGCGAGAGGAACTCCAGGGTCGTGCCACCATTCCAAGAGTCCCCCAGATGTCTCAGTCCATTCCAGAGGAACCTCTTTTCCCTTCACCGGCTCGTCTTTCACGCCGAGGATCGACTCACACCAAGGTGGCACGTGGCACAGCCCTGTGGGAAAGCCTCGTGGGAAAGCCTCGAGGGACAGCCTCGAGGGAAAGCCACAGATCCCTTGATCCACGTGACAGGAAGCGTGACACTACTGCTGCAGCTCGGGAGGAAAGCGCACGTGCATGCCCCCACTCGAGACGAGGCCTGACTCCCCTAGGGAGACTCAGAAGCACCCCAAGATCCATGGCAACACTGGAGAGGAATCCTCAGGTTCCGGCCCCGACTTCACACAAGGACTGAGGCCCCGGCATGGACGGGAGAGGAATCCCGAGAGGTCCCCTAGCAACTCGCATGGGGACTGGCCTTTCCTGAGGCCACCAGAGCGGGTCCCTGAGGTCCCCGTTGTAACTCGAGAAGACGTGCCTCAACTCGAGAAAATCCAGGAGGTTCTCCCCTCCAGGCGAGATGAGGCCCATTTCCGCTGAGGCGTCTCGAGGCTGATCACACCTCACCTCTGCAACTTCGAAAGGGTCCTTCACACCCTTGGTGCAAATCAAGAAGTTCCCCGACCTAGCCGTCTCCACTCGAGAGGAATCACGAGGGTCCCGCCCACATCCAGAGGAGCCCCGTTTCCGCCTCGTAGCTCGAGATGAGGGATCCTTTCCCTGCTTCGTCGGGAAAGAGTTCCCGGCCTTCCCGTCGCACCTCAAGAGGAGGCCCTCTCAACAGGAACGGCGAGAGGAACTCCAGGGTCGTGCCACCATTCCAAGAGTCCCCCAGATGTCTCAGTCCATTCCAGAGGAACCTCTTTTCCCTTCACCGGCTCGTCTTTCACGCCGAGGATCGACTCACACCAAGGTGGCACGTGGCACAGCCCTGTGGGAAAGCCTCGTGGGAAAGCCTCAAGGGACAGCCTCGAGGGAAAGCCACAGATCCCTTGATCCACGTGACAGGAAGCGTGACACTACTGCTGCAGCTCGGGAGGAAAGCGCACGTGCATGCCCCCACTCGAGACGAGGCCTGACTCCCCTGGGGAGACTCAGAAGCACCCCAAGATTCATGGCAACACAGGAGAGCAATCCTCAGGTTCCGGCCCCGACTCCACACAAGGACTGAGGCCCCGGCATGGACGGGAGAGGAATCCCGAGAGGTCCCCTAGCAACTCGCATGGGGACTGGCCTTTCCTGAGGCCACCAGAGCGGGTCCCTGAGGTCCCCGTCGTAACTCGAGAAGACCTGCCGCAACTCGAGAAAATCCAGGAGGTTCTCCCCTCCAGGCGAGATGAGGCCCATTTCCGCTGAGGCGTCGCGAGGCTGATCACACCTCACCTCTGGAACTTCGAAAGGGTCCTTCACACCCTTGGTGCAAATCAAGAAGTTCCCCGACATACCCATCTCCACTCGAGAGGAATCACGAGGGTCCCGCCCACATCCAGAGGAGCCCCGTTTCCGCCTCGTAGCTCGAGATGAGGGATCCTTTCCCTGCTTCGTCGGGAAAGAGTTCCCGGCGTTCCCCTCGCATCTCAAGAGGAGGCCCTCTCAACAGGAACGGCGAGAGGAACTCCAGGGTCGTGCCACCATTCCAAGAGTCCCCCAGATGTCTCAGTCCATTCCAGAGGAACCTCTTTTCCCTTCACCGGCTCGTCTTTCACGCCGAGAATCGACTCACACCAAGGTGGCACGTGGCACAGCCCTGTGGGAAAGCCTCGTGGGAAAGCCTCGAGGGACAGCCTCGAGGGAAAGCCACAGATCCCTTGATCCACGTGACAGGAAGCGTGACACCACTGCTGCAGCTCGGGAGGAAAGCGCACGTGCATGCCCCCACTCGAGACGAGGCCTGACTCCCCTGGGGAGACTCAGAAGCACCCCAAGATCCATGGCAACACTGGAGAGCAATCCTCAGGTTCCGGCCCCGACTCCACACAAGGACTGAGGCCCCGGCATGGACGGGAGAGGAATCCCGAGAGGTCCCCTAGCAACTCGCATGGGGACTGGCCTTTCCTGAGGCCACCAGAGCGGGTCCCTGAGGTCCCCGTTGTAACTCGAGAAGACCTGCCGCAACTGGAGAAAATCCAGGAGATTCTCCCCTCCAGGCGAGATGAGGCCCATTTCCGCTGAGGGGTCTCGAGGCTGTTCACACCTCACCTCTGCAACTTCGAAAGGGTCCTTCACACCCTTGGTGCAAATAAAGAAGTTCCCCGACCTAGCCGTCTCCACTCGAGAGGAATCACGAGGGTCCCGCCCACATCCAGAGGAGCCCCGTTTCCGCCTCGTAGCTCGAGATGAGGGATCCTTTCCCTGCTTCGTCGGGAAAGAGTTCCCGGCCTTCCCGTTGCACCTCAAGAGGAGGCCCTCTCAACAGGAACGGCGAGAGGAACTCCAGGGTCGTGCCACCATTCCAAGAGTCCCCCAGATGTCTCAGTCCATTCCAGAGGAACCTCTTTTCCCTTCACCGGCTCGTCTTTCACGCCGAGGATCGACTCACACCAAGGTGGCACGTGGCACAGCCCTGTGGGAAAGCCTCGTGGGAAAGCCTCAAGGGACAGCCTCGAGGGAAAGCCACAGATCCCTTGATCCACGTGACAGGAAGCGTCACACTACTGCTGCAGCTCGGGAGGAAAGCGCACGTGCATGCCCCCACTCGAGACGAGGCCTGACTCCCCTGGGGAGACTCAGAAGCACCCCAAGATTCATGGCAACACAGGAGAGCAATCCTCAGGTTCCGGCCCCGACTCCACACAAGGACTGAGGCCCCGGCATGGACGGGAGAGGAATCCCGAGAGGTCCCCTAGCAACTCGCATGGGGACTGGCCTTTCCTGAGGCCACCAGAGCGGGTCCCTGAGGTCCCCGTCGTAACTCGAGAAGACCTGCCGCAACTCGAGAAAATCCAGGAGGTTCTCCCCTCCAGGCGAGATGAGGCCCATTTCCGCTGAGGCGTCGCGAGGCTGATCACACCTCACCTCTGGAACTTCGAAAGGGTCCTTCACACCCTTGGTGCAAATCAAGAAGTTCCCCGACATACCCATCTCCACTCGAGAGGAATCACGAGGGTCCCGCCCACATCCAGAGGAGCCCCGTTTCCGCCTCGTAGCTCGAGATGAGGGATCCTTTCCCTGCTTCGTCGGGAAAGAGTTCCCGGCGTTCCCCTTGCATCTCAAGAGGAGGCCCTCTCAACAGGAACGGCGAGAGGAACTTCAGGGTCGTGCCACCATTCCAAGAGTCCCCCAGATGTCTCAGTCCATTCCAGAGGAACCTCTTTTCCCTTCACCGGCTCGTCTTTCACGCCGAGGATCGACTCACACCAAGGTGGCACGTGGCACAGCCCTGTGGGAAAGCCTCGTGGGAAAGCCTCGAGGGACAGCCTCGAGGGAAAGCCACAGATCCCTTGATCCACGTGACAGGAAGCGTGACACCACTGCTGCAGCTCGGGAGGAAAGCGCACGTGCATGCCCCCACTCGAGACGAGGCCTGACTCCCCTGGGGAGACTCAGAAGCACCCCAAGATCCATGGCAACACTGGAGAGCAATCCTCAGGTTCCGGCCCCGACTCCACACAAGGACTGAGGCCCCGGCATGGACGGGAGAGGAATCCCGAGAGGTCCCCTAGCAACTCGCATGGGGACTGGCCTTTCCTGAGGCCACCAGAGCGGGTCCCTGAGGTCCCCGTCGTAACTCGAGAAGACCTGCCGCAACTCGAGAAAATCCAGGAGGTTCTCCCCTCCAGGCGAGATGAGGCCCATTTCCGCTGAGGCGTCTCGAGGCTGATCACACCTCACCTCTGGAACTTCGAAAGGGTCCTTAACACCCTTGGTGCAAATCAAGAAGTTCCCCGACCTAGCCGTCTCCACTCGAGAGGAATCACGAGGGTCCCGCCCACATCCAGAGGAGCCCCGTTTCCGCCTCGTAGCTCGAGATGAGGGATCCTTTCCCTGCTTCGTCGGGAAAGAGTTCCCGGCATTCCCGTCGCATCTCAAGAGGAGGCCCTCTCAACAGGAACGGCGAGAGGAACTCCAGGGTCGTGCCACCATTCCAAGAGTCCCCAGATGTCTCAGTCCATTCCAGAGGAACCTCTTTTCCCTTCACCGGCTCGTCTTTCACGCCGAGGATCGACTCACACCAAGGTGGCACGTGGCACAGCCCTGTGGGAAAGCCTCGTGGGAAAGCCTCAAGGGACAGCCTCGAGGGAAAGCCACAGATCCCTTGATCCACGTGACAGGAAGCGTGACACTACTGCTGCAGCTCGGGAGGAAAGCGCACGTGCATGCCCCCACTCGAGACGAGGCCTGACTCCCCTGGGGAGACTCAGAAGCACCCCAAGATCCATGGCAACACTGGAGAGCAATCCTCAGGTTCCGGCCCCGACTCCACACAAGGACTGAGGCCCCGGCATGGACGGGAGAGGAATCCCGAGAGGTCCCCTAGCAACTCGCATGGGGACTGGCCTTTCCTGAGGCCACCAGAGCGGGTCCCTGAGGTCCCCGTCGTAACTCGAGAAGACCTGCCGCAACTCGAGAAAATCCAGGAGGTTCTCCCCTCCAGGCGAGATGAGGCCCATTTCCGCTGAGGCGTCTCGAGGCTGATTACACCTCACCTCTGGCACTTCGAAAGGGTCCTTCACACCCTTGGTGCAAATCAAGAAGTTCCCCGACCTAGCCGTCTCCACTCGAGAGGAATCACGAGGGTCCCGCCCACATCCAGAGGAGCCCCGTTTCCGCCTCGTAGCTCGAGATGAGGGATCCTTTCCCTGCTTCGTCGGGAAAGAGTTCCCGGCCTTCCCGTCGCACCTCAAGAGGAGGCCCTCTCAACAGGAACGGCGAGAGGAACTCCAGGGTCGTGCCATCATTCCAAGAGTCCCCCAGATGTCTCAGTCCATTCCAGAGGAACCTCTTTTCCCTTCACCGGCTCGTCTTTCACGCCGAGGATCGACTCACACCAAGGTGGCACGTGGCACAGCCCTGTGGGAAAGCCTCGTGGGAAAGCCTCGAGGGACAGCCTCGAGGGAAAGCCACAGATCCCTTGATCCACGTCACAGGAAGCGTGACACTACTGCTGCAGCTCGGGAGGAAAGCGCACGTGCATGCCCCCACTCGAGACGAGGCCTGACTCCCCTAGGGAGACTCAGAAGCACCCCAAGATCCATGGCAACACTGGAGAGGAATCCTCAGGTTCCGGCCCCGACTTCACACAAGGACTGAGGCCCCGGCATGGACGGGAGAGGAATCCCGAGAGGTCCCCTAGCAACTCGCATGGGGACTGGCCTTTCCTGAGGCCACCAGAGCGGGTCCCTGAGGTCCCCGTTGTAACTCGAGAAGACCTGCCGCAACTGGAGAAAATCCAGGAGGTTCTCCCCTCCAGGCGAGATGAGGCCCATTTCCGCTGAGGGGTCTCGAGGCTGTTCACACCTCACCTCTGCAACTTCGAAAGGGTCCTTCACACCCTTGGTGCAAATCAAGAAGTTCCCCGACCTAGCCGTCTCCACTCGAGAGGAATCACGAGGGTCCCGCCCACATCCAGAGGAGCCCCGTTTCCGCCTCGTAGCTCGAGATGAGGGATCCTTTCCCTGCTTCGTCGGGAAAGAGTTCCCGGCCTTCCCGTCGCACCTCAAGAGGAGGCCCTCTCAACAGGAACGGCGAGAGGAACTCCAGGGTCGTGCCACCATTCCAAGAGTCCCCCAGATGTCTCAGTCCATTCCAGAGGAACCTCTTTTCCCTTCACCGGCTCGTCTTTCACGCCGAGGATCGACTCACACCAAGGTGGCACGTGGCACAGCCCTGTGGGAAAGCCTCGTGGGAAAGCCTCGAGGGACAGCCTCGAGGGAAAGCCACAGATCCCTTGATCCACGTGACAGGAAGCGTGACACTACTGCTGCAGCTCGGGAGGAAAGCGCACGTGCATGCCCCCACTCGAGACGAGGCCTGACTCCCCTGGGGAGACTCAGAAGCACCCCAAGATTCATGGCAACACAGGAGAGCAATCCTCAGGTTCCGGCCCCGACTCCACACAAGGACTGAGGCCCCGGCATGGACGGGAGAGGAATCCCGAGAGGTCCCCTAGCAACTCGCATGGGGACTGGCCTTTCCTGAGGCCACCAGAGCGGGTCCCTGAGGTCCCCGTCGTAACTCGAGAAGACCTGCCGCAACTCGAGAAAATCCAGGAGGTTCTCCCCTCCAGGCGAGATGAGGCCCATTTCCGCTGAGGCGTCGCGAGGCTGATCACACCTCACCTCTGGAACTTCGAAAGGGTCCTTCACACCCTTGGTGCAAATCAAGAAGTTCCCCGACATACCCATCTCCACTCGAGAGGAATCACGAGGGTCCCGCCCACATCCAGAGGAGCCCCGTTTCCGCCTCGTAGCTCGAGATGAGGGATCCTTTCCCTGCTTCGTCGGGAAAGAGTTCCCGGCGTTCCCCTCGCATCTCAAGAGGAGGCCCTCTCAACAGGAACGGCGAGAGGAACTCCAGGGTCGTGCCACCATTCCAAGAGTCCCCCAGATGTCTCAGTCCATTCCAGAGGAACCTCTTTTCCCTTCACCGGCTCGTCTTTCACGCCGAGGATCGACTCACACCAAGGTGGCACGTGGCACAGCCCTGTGGGAAAGCCTCGTGGGAAAGCCTCGAGGGACAGCCTCGAGGGAAAGCCACAGATCCCTTGATCCACGTGACAGGAAGCGTGACACCACTGCTGCAGCTCGGGAGGAAAGCGCACGTGCATGCCCCCACTCGAGACGAGGCCTGACTCCCCTGGGGAGACTCAGAAGCACCCCAAGATCCATGGCAACACTGGAGAGCAATCCTCAGGTTCCGGCCCCGACTCCACACAAGGACTGAGGCCCCGGCATGGACGGGAGAGGAATCCCGAGAGGTCCCCTAGCAACTCGCATGGGGACTGGCATTTCCTGAGGCCACCAGAGCGGGTCCCTGAGGTCCCCGTCGTAACTCGAGAAGACCTGCCGCAACTCGAGAAAATCCAGCAGGTTCTCCCCTCCAGGCGAGATGAGGCCCATTTCCGCTGAGGCGTCTCCAGGCTGATCACACCTCACCTCTGGAACTTCGAAAGGGTCCTTAACACCCTTGGTGCAAATCAAGAAGTTCCCCGACCTAGCCGTCTCCACTCGAGAGGAATCACGAGGGTCCCGCCCACATCCAGAGGAGCCCCGTTTCCGCCTCGTAGCTCGAGATGAGGGATCCTTTCCCTGCTTCGTCGGGAAAGAGTTCCCGGCATTCCCGTCGCATCTCAAGAGGAGGCCCTCTCAACAGGAACGGCGAGAGGAACTCCAGGGTCGTGCCACCATTCCAAGAGTCCCCCAGATGTCTCAGTCCATTCCAGAGGAACCTCTTTTCCCTTCACCGGCTCGTCTTTCACGCCGAGGATCGACTCACACCAAGGTGGCACGTGGCACAGCCCTGTGGGAAAGCCTCGTGGGAAAGCCTCAAGGGACAGCCTCGAGGGAAAGCCACAGATCCCTTGATCCACGTGACAGGAAGCGTGACACTACTGCTGCAGCTCGGGAGGAAAGCGCACGTGCATGCCCCCAGTCGAGACGAGGCCTGACTCCCCTGGGGAGACTCAGAAGCACCCCAAGATCCATGGCAACACTGGAGAGCAATCCTCAGGTTCCGGCCCCGACTCCACACAAGGACTGAGGCCCCGGCATGGACGGGAGAGGAATCCCGAGAGGTCCCCTAGCAACTCGCATGGGGACTGGCCTTTCCTGAGGCCACCAGAGCGGGTCCCTGAGGTCCCCGTCGTAACTCGAGAAGACCTGCCGCAACTCGAGAAAATCCAGGAGGTTCTCCCCTCCAGGCGAGATGAGGCCCATTTCCGCTGAGGCGTCTCGAGGCTGATTACACCTCACCTCTGGCACTTCGAAAGGGTCCTTCACACCCTTGGTGCAAATCAAGAAGTTCCCCGACCTAGCCGTCTCCACTCGAGAGGAATCACGAGGGTCCCGCCCACATCCAGAGGAGCCCCGTTTCCGCCTCGTAGCTCGAGATGAGGGATCCTTTCCCTGCTTCGTCGGGAAAGAGTTCCCGGCCTTCCCGTCGCACCTCAAGAGGAGGCCCTCTCAACAGGAACGGCGAGAGGAACTCCAGGGTCGTGCCACCATTCCAAGAGTCCCCCAGATGTCTCAGTCCATTCCAGAGGAACCTCTTTTCCCTTCACCGGCTCGTCTTTCACGCCGAGGATCGACTCACACCAAGGTGGCACGTGGCACAGCCCTGTGGGAAAGCCTCGTGGGAAAGCCTCGAGGGACAGCCTCGAGGGAAAGCCACAGATCCCTTGATCCACGTGACAGGAAGCGTGACACTACTGCTGCAGCTCGGGAGGAAAGGGCACGTGCATGCCCCCACTCGAGACGAGGCCTGACTCCCCTAGGGAGACTCAGAAGCACCCCAAGATCCATGGCAACACTGGAGAGGAATCCTCAGGTTCCGGCCCCGACTTCACACAAGGACTGAGGCCCCGGCATGGACGGGAGAGGAATCCCGAGAGGTCCCCTAGCAACTCGCATGGGGACTGGCCTTTCCTGAGGCCACCAGAGCGGGTCCCTGAGGTCCCCGTTGTAACTCGAGAAGACCTGCCGCAACTGGAGAAAATCCAGGAGGTTCTCCCCTCCAGGCGAGATGAGGCCCATTTCCGCTGAGGCGTCTCGAGGCTGTTCACACCTCACCTCTGGAACTTCGAAAGGGTCCTTCACACCCTTGGTGCAAATCAAGAAGTTCCCCGACATACCCGTCTCCACTCGAGAGGAATCACGAGGGTCCCGCCCACATCCAGAGGAGCCCCGTTTCCGCCTCGTAGCTCGAGATGAGGGATCCTTTCCCTGCTTCGTCGGGAAAGAGTTCCCGGCCTTCCCGTCGCATCTCAAGAGGAGGCCCTCTCTACAGGAACGGCGAGAGGAACTCCAGGGTCGTGCCACCATTCCAAGAGTCCCCCAGATGTCTCAGTCCATTCCAGAGGAACCTCTTTTCCCTACACTGGCTTGTCTTTCACGCCGAGGATCGATTCACACCAAGGTGGCACGTGGCACAGCCCTGTGGGAAAGCCTCGTGGGAAAGCCTCGAGGGACAGCCTCGAGGGAAAGCCACAGATCCCTTGATCCACGTGACAGGAAGCGTGACACTACTGCTGCAGCTCGGGAGGAAAGCGCACGTGCATGTCCCCACTCGAGACGAGGCCTGACTCCCCTGGGGAGACTCAGAAGCACCCCAAGATCCATGGCAACACTGGAGAGGAATCCTCAGGTTCCGGCTCCGACTCCACACAAGGACTGAGGCCCCAGCATGGACGGGAGAGGAATCCCGAGGAGGTCCCCTAGCAACTCGCATGGGGACTGGCCTTTCCTGAGGCCACCAGAGCGGGTCCCTGAGGTCCCCGTCGTAACTCGAGAAGACCTGCCGCAACTCGAGAAAATCCAGGAGGTTCTCCCCTCCAGGCGAGATGAGGCCCATTTCCGCTGAGGCGTCTCGAGGCTGATCACACCTCACCTCTGGAACTTCGAAAGGCTCCTTCACACCCTTGGTGCAAATCAAGAAGTTCCCCGACACACCCGTCTCCACTCGAGAGGAATCACGAGGGTCCCGCCCACATCCAGAGGAGCCCCGTTTCCGCCTCGTAGCTCGAGATGAGGGATCCTTTCCCTGCTTCGTCGGGAAAGAGTTCCCGGCGTTCCCGTAGCATCTCAAGAGGAGGCCCTCTCAAGAGGACCGGCGAGAGGAACTCCAGGGTCGTGCCACCATTCCAAGAGTCCCCCAGATGTCTCAGTCCATTCCAGAGGAACCTCTTTTCCCTTCACCGGCTCGTCTTTCACGCCGAGGATCGACTCACACCAAGGTGGCACGTGGCACAGCCCTGTGGGAAAGCCTCGTGGGAAAGCCTCGAGGGACAGCCTCGAGGGAAAGCCACAGATCCCTTGATCCACGTGACAGGAAGCGTGACACTACTGCTGCAGCTCGGGAGGAAAGCGCACGTGCATGCCCCCACTCGAGACGAGGCCTGACTCCCCTGGGGAGACTCAGAAGCACCCCAAGATCCATGGCAACACTGGAGAGGAATCCTCAGGTTCCGGCCCCGACTCCACACAAGGACTGAGGCCCCGGCATGGACGGGAGAGGAATCCCGAGAGGTCCCCTAGCAACTCGCATGGGGACTGGCCTTTCCTGAGGCCACCAGAGCGGGTCCCTGAGGTCCCCGTTGTAACTCGAGAAGACCTGCCGCAACTGGAGAAAATCAAGGAGGTTCTCCCCTCCAGGCGAGATGAGGCCCATTTCCGCTGAGGCGTCTCGAGGCTGATCACACCTCACCTCTGGAACTTCGAAAGGCTCCTTCACACCCTTGGTGCAAATCAAGAAGTTCCCCAACACACCCGTCTCCACTCGAGAGGAATCACGAGGGTCCCGCCCACATCCAGAAGAGCCCCGATTCCGCCTCGTAGCTCGAGATGAGGGATCCTTTCCCTGCTTCGTCGGGAAAGAGTTCCCGGCGTTCCCGTCGCATCTCAAGAGGAGGCCCTCTCAACAGGAATGGCGAGAGGAACTCCAGGGTCGTGCCACCATTCCAAGAGTCCCCCAGATGTCTCAGTCCATTCCAGAGGAACCTCTTTTCCCTTCACCGGCTCGTCTTTCACGCCGAGGATCGACTCACACCAAGGTGGCACGTGGCACAGCCCTGTGGGAAAGCCTCGTGGGAAAGCCTCGAGGGACAGCCTCGAGGGAAAGCCACAGATCCCTTGATCCACGTGACAGGAAGCGTGACACTACTGCTGCAGCTCGGGAGGAAAGCGCACGTGCATGCCCCCACTCGAGACGAGGCCTGACTCCCCTGGGGAGACTCAGAAGCACCCCAAGATCCATGGCAACACTGGAGAGGAATCCTCAGGTTCCGGCTCCGACTCCACACAAGGACTGAGGCCCCGGCATGGACGGGAGAGGAATCCCGAGAGGTCCCCTAGCAACTCGCATGGGGACTGGCCTTTCCTGAGGCCACCAGAGCGGGTCCCTGAGGTCCCCGTCGTAACTCGAGAAGACCTGCCGCAACTCGAGAAAATCCAGGAGGTTCTCCCCTCCAGGCGAGATGAGGCCCATTTCCGCTGAGGCGTCTCGAGGCTGATCACACCTCACCTCTGGATCTTCGAAAGGCTCCTTCACACCCTTGCTGCAAATCAAGAAGTTCCCCGACCTAGCCGTCTCCACTCGAGAGGAATCACGAGGGTCCCGCCCACATCCAGAGGAGCCCCGTTTCCGCCTCGTAGCTCGAGATGAGGGATCCTTTCCCTGCTTCGTCGGGAAAGAGTTCCCGGCGTTCCCGTCGCATCTCAAGAGGAGGCCCTCTCAACAGGAACGGCGAGAGGAACTCCAGGGTCGTGCCACCATTTCAAGAGTCCCCCAGATGTCTCAGTCCATTCCAGAGGAACCTCTTTTCCCTTCACCGGCTCGTCTTTCACGCCGAGGATCGACTCACACCAAGGTGGCACGTGGCACAGCCCTGTGGGAAAGCCTCGTGGGAAAGCCTCGAGGGACAGCCTCGAGGGAAAGCCACAGATCCCTTGATCCACGTGACAGGAAGCGTGACACTACTGCTGCAGCTCGGGAGGAAAGCGCACGTGCATGCCCCCACTCGAGACGAGGCCTGACTCCCCTGGGGAGACTCAGAAGCACCCCAAGATCCATGGCAACACTGGAGAGGAATCCTCAGGTTCCGGCCCCGACTCCACACAAGGACTGAGGCCCCGGCATGGACGGGAGAGGAATCCCGAGAGGTCACTTAGCAACTCGCATGGGGACTGGCCTTTCCTGAGGCCACCACAGCGGGTCCCTGAGGTCCCCGTCGTAACTCGAGAAGACCTGCCGCAACTGGAGAAAATCCAGGAGATTCTCCCCTCCAGGCGAGATGAGGCCCATTTCCGCTGAGGCGTCTCGAGGCTGATCACACCTCACCTCTGGAACTTCGAAAGGCTCCTTCACACCCTTGGTGCAAATCAAGAAGTTCCCCGACATACCCGTCTCCACTCGAGAGGAATCACGAGGGTCCCGCCCACATCCAGAGGAGCCCCGTTTCCGCCTCGTAGCTCGAGATGAGGGATCCTTTCCCTGCTTCGTCGGGAAAGAGTTCCCGGCGTTCCCGAAGCATCTCAAGAGGAGGCCCTCTCAAGAGGACCGGCGAGAGGAACTCCAGGGTCGTGCCACCATTCCAAGAGTCCCCCAGATGTCTCAGTCCATTCCAGAGGAACCTCTTTTCCCTTCACCGGCTCGTCTTTCACGCCGAGGATCGACTCACACCAAGGTGGCACGTGGCACAGCCCTGTGGGAAAGCCTCGTGGGAAATCCTCGAGGGACAGCCTCGAGGGAAAGCCACAGATCCCTTGATCCACGTGACAGGACGCGTGACACTACTGCTGCAGCTCGGGAGGAAAGCGCACATGCATGCCCCCACTCGAGACGAGGCCTGACTCCCCTGGGGAGACTCAGAAGCACCCCAAGAACCATGGCAATACTGGAGAGGAATCCTCAGGTTCCGGCCCCGACTCCACACAAGGACTGAGGCCCCGGCATGGACGGGAGAGGAATCCCGAGAGGTCCCCTAGCAACTCGCATGAGGACTGGCCTTTCCTGAGGCCACCAGAGCGGGTCCCTGAGGTCCCCGTCGTAACTCGAAAAGACCTGCCGCAACTGGAAAAAATCCAGGAGGTTCTCCCCTACAGGCGATATGAGGCCCATTTCCGCTGAGGCGTCTCGAGGCTGATCACACCTCACCTCTGGCACTTCGAAAGGGTCCTTCACACCCTTGGTGCAAATCAAGAAGTTCCCCGACCTAGCCGTCTCCACTCGAGAGGAATCACGTGGGTCCCGCCCACATCCAGAGGAGCCCCGTTTCCGCCTCGTAGCTCGAGATGAGGGATCCTTTCTCTGCTTCGTCGGGAAAGAGTTCCCGGCGTTCCCGTCGCATCTCAAGAGGAGGCCCTCTCAACAGGACCGGCGAGAGGAACTCCAGGGTCGTGCCACCTTTCCAAGAGTCCCCCAGATGTCTCAGTCCATTCCAGAGGAACCTCTTTTCCCTTCACCGGCTCGTCTTTCACGCCGAGGATCGACTCACACCAAGGTGGCATGTGGCACAGCCCTGTGGGAAAGCCTCGTGGGAAAGCCTCGAGGGACAGCCTCGAGGGAAAGCCACAGATCCCTTGATCCACGTGACAGGAAGCGTGACACTACTGCTGCAGCTCGGGAGGAAAGCGCACGTGCATGCCCCCACTCGAGACGAGGCCTGACTCCCCTGGGGAGACTCAGAAGCACCCCAAGATCCATGGCAACACTGGAGAGGAATCCTCAGGTTCCGGCCCCGACTCCACACAAGGACTGAGGCCCCGGCATGGACGGGAGAGGAATCCCGAGAGGTCCCCTAGCAACTCGCATGGGGACTGGCCTTTCCTGAGGCCACCAGAGCGGGTCCCTGAGGTCCCCGTTGTAACTCGAGAAGACCTGCCGCAACTGGAGAAAATCAAGGAGGTTCTCCCCTCCAGGCGAGATGAGGCCCATTTCCGCTGAGGCGTCTCGAGGCTGATCACACCTCACCTCTGGAACTTCGAAAGGCTCCTTCACACCCTTGGTGCAAATCAAGAAGTTCCCCAACACACCCGTCTCCACTCGAGAGGAATCACGAGGGTCTCGCCCACATCCAGAGGAGCCCCGATTCCGCCTCGTAGCTCGAGATGAGGGATCCTTTCCCTGCTTCGTCGGGAAAGAGTTCCCGGCGTTCCCGTCGCATCTCAAGAGGAGGCCCTCTCAACAGGAACGGCGAGAGGAACTCCAGGGTCGTGCCACCATTCCAAGAGTCCCCCAGATGTCTCAGTCCATTCCAGAGGAACCTCTTTTCCCTTCACCGGCTCGTCTTTCACGCCGAGGATCGACTCACACCAAGGTGGCACGTGGCACAGCCCTGTGGGAAAGCCTCGTGGGAAAGCCTCGAGGGACAGCCTCGAGGGAAAGCCACAGATCCCTTGATCCACGTGACAGGAAGCGTGACACTACTGCTGCAGCTCGGGAGGAAAGCGCACGTGCATGCCCCCACTCGAGACGAGGCCTGACTCCCCTGGGGAGACTCAGAAGCACCCCAAGATCCATGGCAACACTGGAGAGGAATCCTCAGGTTCCGGCCCCGACTGCACACAAGGACTGAGGCCCCGGCATGGACGGGAGAGGAATCCCGAGAGGTCCCCTAGCAACTCGCATGGGGACTGGCCTTTCCTGAGGCCACCAGAGCGGGTCCCTGAGGTCTCCGTCGTAACTCGAGAAGACCTGCCGCAACTCGAGAAAATCCAGGAGGTTCTCCCCTCCAGGCGAGATGAGGCCCATTTCCGCTGAGGCGTCTCGAGGCTGATCACACCTCACCTCTGGAACTTCGAAAGGGTCCTTCACACCCTTGGTGCAAATCAAGAAGTTCCCCGACATAGTCGTCTCCACTCGAGAGGAATCACGAGGGTCCCGCCCACATCCAGAGGAGCCCCGTTTCCGCCTCGTAGCTCGAGATGAGGGATCCTTTCCCTGCTTCGTCGGGAAAGATTTCCCGGCGTTCCCGTCGCATCTCAAGAGGAGGCCCTCTCAACAGGACCGGCGAGAGGAACTCCAGGGTCGTGCCACCATTCCCAGAGTCCCCCAGATGTCTCAGTCCATTCCAGAGGAACCTCTTTTCCCTTCACCAGCTCGTCTTTCACGCCGAGGATCGACTCACACCAAGGTGGCACGTGGCACAGCCCTGTGGGAAAGCCTCGTGAGAAAGCCTCGAGGGACAGCCTCGAGGGAAAGCCACAGATCCCTTGATCCACGTGACAGGAAGCGTGACACTACTGCTGCAGCACGGGAGGAAAGCGCACGTGCATGCCCCCACTCGAGACGAGGCCTGACTCCCCTGGGGAGACTCAGAAGCACCCCAAGATCCATGGCAACACTGGAGAGGAATCCTCAGGTTCCGGCCCCGACTGCACACAAGGACTGAGGCCCCGGCATGGACGGGAGAGGAATCCCGAGAGGTCCCCTAGCAACTCGCATGGGGACTGGCCTTTCCTGAGGCCACCAGAGCGGGTCCCTGAGGTCCCCGTCGTAACTCGAGAAGACCTGCCGCAACTCGAGAAAATCCAGGAGGTTCTCCCCTCCAGGCGAGATGAGGCCCATTTCCGCTGAGGCGTCTCGAGGCTGATCACACCTCACCTCTGGAACTTCGAAAGGGTCCTTCACACCCTTGGTGCAAATCAAGAAGTTCCCCGACCTAGCCGTCTCCACTCGAGAGGAATCACGAGAGTCCCGCCCACATCCAGAGGAGCCCCGTTTCCGCCTCGTAGCTCGAGATGAGGGATCCTTTCCCTGCTTCGTCGGGAAAGAGTTCCCGGCGTTCCCGTCGCATCTCAAGAGGAGGCCCTCTCAACAGGACCGGCGAGAGGAACTCCAGGGTCGTGCCACCATTCCAAGAGTCCCCCAGATGTCTCAGTCCATTCCAGAGGAACCTCTTTTCCCTTCACCGGCTCGTCTTTCACGCCGAGGATCGACTCACACCAAGGTGGCACGTGGCACAGCCCTGTGGGAAAGCCTCGTGGGAAAGCCTCGAGGGACAGCCTCGAGGGAAAGCCACAGATCCCTTGATCCACGTGACAGGAAGCGTGACACTACTGCTGCACCTCGGGAGGAAAGCGCACGTGCATGCCCCCACTCGAGACGAGGCCTGACTCCCCTGGGGAGACTCAGAAGCACCCCAAGATCCATGGCAACACTGGAGAGGAATCCTCAGGTTCCGGCCCCGACTGCACACAAGTACTGAGGCCCCGGCATGGACGGGAGAGGAATCCCGAGAGGTCCCCTAGCAACTCGCATGGGGACTGGCCTTTCCTGAGGCCACCAGAGCGGGTCCCTGAGGTCCCCGTCGTAACTCGAGAAGACCTGCCGCAACTCGAGAAAATCCAGGAGGTTCTCCCCTCCAGGCGAGATGAGGCCCATTTCCGCTGAGGCGTCTCGAGGCTGATCACACCTCACCTCTGGAACTTCGAAAGGGTCCTTCACACCCTTGGTGCAAATCAAGAAGTTCCCCGACCTAGCCGTCTCCACTCGAGAGGAATCACGAGAGTCCCGCCCACATCCAGAGGAGCCCCGTTTCCGCCTCGTAGCTCGAGATGAGGGATCCTTTCCCTGCTTCGTCGGGAAAGAGTTCCCGGCGTTCCCGTCGCATCTCAAGAGGAGGCCCTCTCAACAGGACCGGCGAGAGGAACTCCAGGGTCGTGCCACCATTCCAAGAGTCCCCCAGATGTCTCAGTCCATTCCAGAGGAACCTCTTTTCCCTTCACCGGCTCGTCTTTCACGCCGAGGATCGACTCACACCAAGGTGGCACGTGGCACAGCCCTGTGGGAAAGCCTCGTGGGAAAGCCTCGAGGGACAGCCTCGAGGGAAAGCCACAGATCCCTTGATCCACGTGACAGGAAGCGTGACACTACTGCTGCAGCTCGGGAGGAAAGCGCACGTGCATGCCCCCACTCGAGACGAGGCCTGACTCCCCTGGGGAGACTCAGAAGCACCCCAAGATCCATGGCAACACTGGAGAGGAATCCTCAGGTTCCGGCCCCGACTGCACACAAGGACTGAGGCCCCGGCATGGACGGGAGAGGAATCCCGAGAGGTCCCCTAGCAACTCGCATGGGGACTGGCCTTTCCTGAGGCCACCAGAGCGGGTCCCTGAGGTCCCCGTCGTAACTCGAGAAGACCTGCCGCAACTCGAGAAAATCCAGGAGGTTCTCCCCTCCAGGCGAGATGAGGCCCATTTCCGCTGAGGCGTCTCGAGGCTGATCACACCTCACCTCTGGAACTTCGAAAGGGTCCTTCACACCCTTGGTGCAAATCAAGAAGTTCCCCGACATAGTCGTCTCCACTCGAGAGGAATCACGAGGGTCCCGCCCACATCCAGAGGAGCCCCGTTTCCGCCTCGTAGCTCGAGATGAGGGATCCTTTCCCTGCTTCGTCGGGAAAGATTTCCCGGCGTTCCCGTCGCATCTCAAGAGGAGGCCCTCTCAACAGGACCGGCGAGAGGAACTCCAGGGTCGTGCCACCATTCCCAGAGTCCCCCAGATGTCTCAGTCCATTCCAGAGGAACCTCTTTTCCCTTCACCGGCTCGTCTTTCACGCCGAGGATCGACTCACACCAAGGTGGCACGTGGCACAGCCCTGTGGGAAAGCCTCGTGAGAAAGCCTCGAGGGACAGCCTCGAGGGAAAGCCACAGATCCCTTGATCCACGTGACAGGAAGCGTGACACTACTGCTGCAGCACGGGAGGAAAGCGCACGTGCATGCCCCCACTCGAGACGAGGCCTGACTCCCCTTAGGAGACTCAGAAGCACCCCAAGATCCATGGCAACACTGGAGAGGAATCCTCAGGTTCCGGCCCCGACTGCACACAAGGACTGAGGCCCCGGCATGGACGGGAGAGGAATCCCGAGAGGTCCCCTAGCAACTCGCATGGGGACTGGCCTTTCCTGAGGCCACCAGAGCGGGTCCCTGAGGTCCCCGTCGTAACTCGAGAAGACCTGCCGCAACTCGAGAAAATCCAGGAGGTTCTCCCCTCCAGGCGAGATGAGGCCCATTTCCGCTGAGGCGTCTCGAGGCTGATCACACCTCACCTCTGGAACTTCGAAAGGGTCCTTCACACCCTTGGTGCAAATCAAGAAGTTCCCCGACCTAGCCGTCTCCACTCGAGAGGAATCACGAGAGTCCCGCCCACATCCAGAGGAGCCCCGTTTCCGCCTCGTAGCTCGAGATGAGGGATCCTTTCCCTGCTTCGTCGGGAAAGAGTTCCCGGCGTTCCCGTCGCATCTCAAGAGGAGGCCCTCTCAACAGGACCGGCGAGAGGAACTCCAGGGTCGTGCCACCATTCCAAGAGTCCCCCAGATGTCTCAGTCCATTCCAGAGGAACCTCTTTTCCCTTCACCGGCTCGTCTTTCACGCCGAGGATCGACTCACACCAAGGTGGCACGTGGCACAGCCCTGTGGGAAAGCCTCGTGGGAAAGCCTCGAGGGACAGCCTCGAGGGAAAGCCACAGATCCCTTGATCCACGTGACAGGAAGCGTGACACTACTGCTGCAGCTCGGGAGGAAAGCGCACGTGCATGCCCCCACTCGAGACGAGGCCTGACTCCCCTGGGGAGACTCAGAAGCACCCCAAGATCCATGGCAACACTGGAGAGGAATCCTCAGGTTCCGGCCCCGACTCCACACAAGGACTGAGGCCCCGGCATGGACGGGAGAGGAATCCCGAGAGGTCCCCTAGCAACTCGCATGGGGACTGGCCTTTCCTGAGGCCACCAGAGCGGGTCCCTGAGGTCCCCGTCGTAACTCGAGAAGACCTGCCGCAACTCGAGAAAATCCAGGAGGTTCTCCCCTCCAGGCGAGATGAGGCCCATTTCCGCTGAGGCGTCTCGAGGCTGATCACACCTCACCTCTGGAACTTCGAAAGGGTCCTTCACACCCTTGGTGCAAATCAAGAAGTTCCCCGACATAGTCGTCTCCACTCGAGAGGAATCACGAGGGTCCCGCCCACATCCAGAGGAGCCCCGTTTCCGCCTCGTAGCTCGAGATGAGGGATCCTTTCCCTGCTTCGTCGGGAAAGATTTCCCGGCGTTCCCGTCGCATCTCAAGAGGAGGCCCTCTCAACAGGACCGGCGAGAGGAACTCCAGGGTCGTGCCACCATTCCCAGAGTCCCCCAGATGTCTCAGTCCATTCCAGAGGAACCTCTTTTCCCTTCACCGGCTCGTCTTTCACGCCGAGGATCGACTCACACCAAGGTGGCACGTGGCACAGCCCTGTGGGAAAGCCTCGTGAGAAAGCCTCGAGGGACAGCCTCGAGGGAAAGCCACAGATCCCTTGATCCACGTGACAGGAAGCGTGACACTACTGCTGCAGCACGGGAGGAAAGCGCACGTGCATGCCCCCACTCGAGACGAGGCCTGACTCCCCTTAGGAGACTCAGAAGCACCCCAAGATCCATGGCAACACTGGAGAGGAATCCTCAGGTTCCGGCCCCGACTGCACACAAGGACTGAGGCCCCGGCATGGACGGGAGAGGAATCCCGAGAGGTCCCCTAGCAACTCGCATGGGGACTGGCCTTTCCTGAGGCCACCAGAGCGGGTCCCTGAGGTCCCCGTCGTAACTCGAGAAGACCTGCCGCAACTCGAGAAAATCCAGGAGGTTCTCCCCTCCAGGCGAGATGAGGCCCATTTCCGCTGAGGCGTCTCGAGGCTGATCACACCTCACCTCTGGAACTTCGAAAGGGTCCTTCACACCCTTGGTGCAAATCAAGAAGTTCCCCGACCTAGCCGTCTCCACTCGAGAGGAATCACGAGAGTCCCGCCCACATCCAGAGGAGCCCCGTTTCCGCCTCGTAGCTCGAGATGAGGGATCCTTTCCCTGCTTCGTCGGGAAAGAGTTCCCGGCGTTCCCGTCGCATCTCAAGAGGAGGCCCTCTCAACAGGAACGGCGAGAGGAACTCCAGGGTCGTGCCACCATTCCAAGAGTCCCCCAGATGTCTCAGTCCATTCCAGAGGAACCTCTTTTCCCTTCACCGGCTCGTCTTTCACGCCGAGGATCGACTCACACCAAGGTGGCACGTGGCACAGCCCTGTGGGAAAGCCTCGTGGGAAAGCCTCGAGGGACAGCCTCGAGGGAAAGCCACAGATCCCTTGATCCACGTGACAGGAAGCGTGACACTACTGCTGCAGCTCGGGAGGAAAGCGCACGTGCATGCCCCCACTCGAGACGAGGCCTGACTCCCCTGGGGAGACTCAGAAGCACCCCAAGATCCATGGCAACACTGGAGAGGAATCCTCAGGTTCCGGCCCCGACTCCACACAAGGACTGAGGCCCCGGCATGGACGGGAGAGGAATCCCGAGAGGTCCCCTAGCAACTCGCATGGGGACTGGCCTTTCCTGAGGCCACCAGAGCGGGTCCCTGAGGTCCCCGTCGTAACTCGAGAAGACCTGCCGCAACTCGAGAAAATCCAGGAGGTTCTCCCCTCCAGGCGAGATGAGGCCCATTTCCGCTGAGGCGTCTCGAGGCTGATCACACCTCACCTCTGGAACTTCGAAAGGGTCCTTCACACCCTTGGTGCAAATCAAGAAGTTCCCCGACCTAGCCGTCTCCACTCGAGAGGAATCACGAGAGTCCCGCCCACATCCAGAGGAGCCCCGTTTCCGCCTCGTAGCTCGAGATGAGGGATCCTTTCCCTGCTTCGTCGGGAAAGAGTTCCCGGCGTTCCCGTCGCATCTCAAGAGGAGGCCCTCTCAACAGGACCGGCGAGAGGAACTCCAGAGTCGTGCCACCATTCCAAGAGTCCCCCAGATGTCTCAGTCCATTCCAGAGGAACCTCTTTTCCCTTCACCGGCTCGTCTTTCACGCCGAGGATCGACTCACACCAAGGTGGCACGTGGCACAGCCCTGTGGGAAAGCCTCGTGGGAAAGCCTCGAGGGACAGCCTCGAGGGAAAGCCACAGATCCCTTGATCCACGTGACAGGAAGCGTGACACTACTGCTGCAGCTCGGGAGGAAAGCGCACGTGCATGCCCCCACTCGAGACGAGGCCTGACTCCCCTGGGGAGACTCAGAAGCACCCCAAGATCCATGGCAACACTGGAGAGGAATCCTCAGGTTCCGGCCCCGACTCCACACAAGGACTGAGGCCCCGGCATGGACGGGAGAGGAATCCCGAGAGGTCCCCTAGCAACTCGCATGGGGACTGGCCTTTCCTGAGGCCACCAGAGCGGGTCCCTGAGGTCCCCGTCGTAACTCGAGAAGACCTGCCGCAACTCGAGAAAATCCAGGAGGTTCTCCCCTCCAGGCGAGATGAGGCCCATTTCCGCTGAGGCGTCTCGAGGCTGATCACACCTCACCTCTGGAACTTCGAAAGGGTCCTTCACACCCTTGGTGCAAATCAAGAAGTTCCCCGACCTAGCCGTCTCCACTCGAGAGGAATCACGAGAGTCCCGCCCACATCCAGAGGAGCCCCGTTTCCGCCTCGTAGCTCGAGATGAGGGATCCTTTCCCTGCTTCGTTGGGAAAGAGTTCCCGGCGTTCCCGTCG
This sequence comes from Budorcas taxicolor, assembly GCF_023091745.1. Taxonomy (NCBI): domain Eukaryota; kingdom Metazoa; phylum Chordata; class Mammalia; order Artiodactyla; family Bovidae; genus Budorcas; species Budorcas taxicolor. The sequence goes on from NW_026291588.1 coordinate 217,143, forward strand.
CATCTCAAGAGGAGGCCCTCTCAACAGGACCGGCGAGAGGAACTCCAGGGTCGTGCCACCATTCCAAGAGTCCCCCAGATGTCTCAGTCCATTCCAGAGGAACCTCTTTTCCCTTCACCGGCTCGTCTTTCACGCCGAGGATCGACTCACACCAAGGTGGCACGTGGCACAGCCCTGTGGGAAAGCCTCGTGGGAAAGCCTCGAGGGACAGCCTCGAGGGAAAGCCACAGATCCCTTGATCCACGTGACAGGAAGCGTGACACTACTGCTGCAGCTCGGGAGGAAAGCGCACGTGCATGCCCCCACTCGAGACGAGGCCTGACTCCCCTGGGGAGACTCAGAAGCACCCCAAGATCCATGGCAACACTGGAGAGGAATTCTCAGGTTCCAGCCCCGACTCCACACAAGGACTGAGGCCCCGGCATGGACGGGAGAGGAATCCCGAGAGGTCCCCTAGCAACTCGCATGAGGACTGGCCTTTCCTGAGGCCACCAGAGCGGGTCCCTGAGGTCCCCGTCGTAACTCGAGAAGACCTGCCGCAACTCGAGAAAATCCAGGAGGTTCTCCCCTCCAGGCGAGATGAGGCCCATTTCCGCTGAGGCGTCTCGAGGCTGATCACACCTCACCTCTGGAACTTCGAAAGGGTCCTTCACACCCTTGGTGCAAATCAAGAAGTTCCCCGACCTAGCCGTCTCCACTCGAGAGGAATCACGAGAGTCCCGCCCACATCCAGAGGAGCCCCGTTTCCGCCTCGTAGCTCGAGATGAGGGATCATTTCCCTGCTTCGTCGGGAAAGAGTTACCGGCGTTCCCGTCGCATCTCAAGAGGAGGCCCTCTCAACAGGACCGGCGAGAGGAACTCCAGGGTCGTGCCACCATTCCAAGAGTCCCCCAGATGTCTCAGTCCATTCCAGAGGAACCTCTTTTCCCTTCACCGGCTCGTCTTTCACGCCGAGGATCGACTCACACCAAGGTGGCACGTGGCACAGCCCTGTGGGAAAGCCTCGTGGGAAAGCCTCGAGGGACAGCCTCGAGGGAAAGCCACAGATCCCTTGATCCACGTGACAGGAAGCGTGACACTACTGCTGCAGCTCGGGAGGAAAGCGCACGTGCATGCCCCCACTCGAGACGAGGCCTGACTCCCCTGGGGAGACTCAGAAGCACCCCAAGATCCATGGCAACACTGGAGAGGAATCCTCAGGTTCCGGCCCCGACTCCACACAAGGACTGAGGCCCCGGCATGGACGGGAGAGGAATCCCGAGAGGTCCCCTAGCAACTCGCATGGGGACTGGCCTTTCCTGAGGCCACCAGAGCGGGTCCCTGAGGTCCCCGTCGTAACTCGAGAAGACCTGCCGCAACTCGAGAAAATCCAGGAGGTTCTCCCCTCCAGGCGAGATGAGGCCCATTTCCGCTGAGGCGTCTCGAGGCTGATCACACCTCACCTCTGGAACTTCGAAAGGCTCCTTCACACCCTTGGTGCAAATCAAGAAGTTCCCCGACATAGTCGTCTCCACTCGAGAGGAATCACGAGGGTCCCGCCCACATCCAGAGGAGCCCCGTTTCCGCCTCGTAGCTCGAGATGAGGGATCCTTTCCCTGCTTCGTCGGGAAAGAGTTCCCGGCGTTCCCGTCGCATCTCAAGAGGAGGCCCTCTCAACAGGACCGGCGAGAGGAACTCCAGGGTCGTGCCACCATTCCCAGAGTCCCCCAGATGTCTCAGTCCATTCCAGAGGAACCTCTTTTCCCTTCACCGGCTCGTCTTTCACGCCGAGGATCGACTCACACCAAGGTGGCCCGTGGCACAGCCCTGTGGGAAAGCCTCGTGGGAAAGCCTCGAGGGACAGCCTCGAGGGAAAGCCACAGATCCCTTGATCCACCTGACAGGAAGCGTGACACTACTGCTGCAGCTCGGGAGGAAAGCGCACGTGCATGCCCCCACTCGAGACGAGGCCTGACTCCCCTGGGGAGACTCAGAAGCACCCCAAGATCCATGGCAACACTGGAGAGGAATCCTCAGGTTCCGGCCCCGACTCCACACAAGGACTGAGGCCCCGGCATGGACGGGAGAGGAATCCCGAGAGGTCCCCTAGCAACTCGCATGGGGACTGGCCTTTCCTGAGGCCACCAGAGCGGGTCCCTGAGGTCCCCGTCGTAACTCGAGAAGACCTGCCGCAACTCGAGAAAATCCAGGAGGTTCTCCCCTCCAGGCGAGATGAGGCCCATTTCCGCTGAGGCGTCTCGAGGCTGATCACACCTCACCTCTGGAACTTCGAAAGGCTCCTTCACACCCTTGGTGCAAATCAAGAAGTTCCCCGACATAGTCGTCTCCACTCGAGAGGAATCACGAGGGTCCCGCCCACATCCAGAGGAGCCCCGTTTCCGCCTCGTAGCTCGAGATGAGGGATCCTTTCCCTGCTTCGTCGGGAAAGAGTTCCCGGCGTTCCCGTCGCATCTAAAGAGGAGGCCCTCTCAACAGGACCGGCGAGAGGAACTCCAGGGTCGTGCCACCATTTCAAGAGTCCCCCAGATGTCTCAGTCCATTCCAGAGGAACCTCTTTTCCCTTCACCTGCTCGTCTTTCACGCCGAGGATCGACTCACACCAAGGTGGCACGTGGCACAGCCCTGTGGGAAAGCCTCGTGGGAAAGCCTCGAGGGACAGCCTCGAGGGAAAGCCACAGATCCCTTGATCCACGTGACAGGAAGCGTGACACTACTGCTGCAGCTCGGGAGGAAAGCGCACGTGCATGCCCCCACTCGAGACGAGGCCTGACTCCCCTGGGGAGACTCAGAAGCACCCCAAGATCCATGGCAACACTGGAGAGGAATCCTCAGGTTCCGGCCCCGACTCCACACAAGGACTGAGGCCCCGGCATGGACGGGAGAGGAATCCCGAGAGGTCCCCTAGCAACTCGCATGGGGACTGGCCTTGCCTGAGGCCACCAGAGCGGGTCCCTGAGGTCCCCGTGGTAACTCGAGAAGACCTGCCGCAACTCGAGAAAATCCAGGAGGTTCTCCCCTCCAGGCGAGATGAGGCCCATTTCCGCTGAGGCGTCTCGAGGCTGATCACACCTCACCTCTGGAACTTCGAAAGGGTCCTTCACACCCTTGGTGCAAATCAAGAAGTTCCCCGACCTAGCCGTCTCCACTCGAGAGGAATCACGAGAGTCCCGCCCACATCCAGAGGAGCCCCGTTTCCGCCTCGTAGCTCGAGATGAGGGATCCTTTCCCTGCTTCGTCGGGAAAGAGTTACCGGCGTTCCCGTCGCATCTCAAGAGGAGGCCCTCTCAACAGGACCGGCGAGAGGAACTCCAGGGTCGTGCCACCATTCCAAGAGTCCCCCAGATGTCTCAGTCCATTCCAGAGGAACCTCTTTTCCCTTCACTGGCTCGTCTTTCACACCGAGGATCGACTCACACCAAGGTGGCACGTGGCACAGCCCTGTGGGAAAGCCTCGTGGGAAAGCCTCGAGGGACAGCCTCGAGGGAAAGCCACAGATCCCTTGATCCACGTGACAGGAAGCGTGACACTACTGCTGCAGCTCGGGAGGAAAGCGCACGTGCATGCCCCCACTCGAGACGAGGCCTGACTCCCCTGGGGAGACTCAGAAGCACCCCAAGATCCATGGCAACACTGGAGAGGAATCCTCAGGTTCCGGCCCCGACTCCACACAAGGACTGAGGCCCCGGCATGGACGGGAGAGGAATCCCGAGAGGTCCCCTAGCAACTCGCATGGGGACTGGCCTTTCCTGAGGCCACCAGAGCGGGTCCCTGAGGTCCCCGTGGTAACTCGAGAAGACCTGCCGCAACTCGAGAAAATCCAGGAGGTTCTCCCCTCCAGGCGAGATGAGGCCCATTTCCGCTGAGGCGTCTCGAGGCTGATCACACCTCACCTCTGGAACTTCGAAAGGGTCCTTCACACCCTTGGTGCAAATCAAGAAGTTCCCCGACATACCCGTCTCCACTCGAGAGGAATCACGAGGGTCCCGCCCACATCCAGAGGAGCCCCGTTTCCGCCTCGTAGCTCGAGATGAGGGATCCTTTCCCTGCTTCGTCGGGAAAGAGTTCCCGGCCTTCCCGTCGCATCTCAAGAGGAGGCCCTCTCAACAGGACCGGCGAGAGGAACTCCAGGGTCGTGCCACCATTTCAAGAGTCCCCCAGATGTCTCAGTCCATTCCAGAGGAACCTCTTTTCCCTTCACCTGCTCGTCTTTCACGCCGAGGATCGACTCACACCAAGGTGGCACGTGGCACAGCCCTGTGGGAAAGCCTCGTGGGAAAGCCTCGAGGGACAGCCTCGAGGGAAAGCCACAGATCCCTTGATCCACGTGACAGGAAGCGTGACACTACTGCTGCAGCTCGGGAGGAAAGCGCACGTGCATGCCCCCACTCGAGACGAGGCCTGACTCCCCTGGGGAGACTCAGAAGCACCCCAAGATCCATGGCAACACTGGAGAGGAATCCTCAGGTTCCGGCCCCGACTGCACACAAGGACTGAGGCCCCGGCATGGACGGGAGAGGAATCCCGAGAGGTCCCCTAGCAACTCGCATGGGGACTGGCCTTTCCTGAGGCCACCAGAGCGGGTCCCTGAGGTCCCCGTCGTAACTCGAGAAGACCTGCCGCAACTCGAGAAAATCCAGGAGGTTCTCCCCTCCAGGCGAGATGAGGCCCATTTCCGCTGAGGCGTCTCGAGGCTGATCACACCTCACCTCTGGAACTTCGAAAGGGTCCTTCACACCCTTGGTGCAAATCAAGAAGTTCCCCGACCTAGCCGTCTCCACTCGAGAGGAATCACGAGAGTCCCGCCCACATCCAGAGGAGCCCCGTTTCCGCCTCGTAGCTCGAGATGAGGGATCATTTCCCTGCTTCGTCGGGAAAGAGTTACCGGCGTTCCCGTCGCATCTCAAGAGGAGGCCCTCTCAACAGGACCGGCGAGAGGAACTCCAGGGTCGTGCCACCATTCCAAGAGTCCCCCAGATGTCTCAGTCCATTCCAGAGGAACCTCTTTTCCCTTCACCGGCTCGTCTTTCACGCCGAGGATCGACTCACACCAAGGTGGCACGTGGCACAGCCCTGTGGGAAAGCCTCGTGGGAAAGCCTCGAGGGACAGCCTCGAGGGAAAGCCACAGATCCCTTGATCCACGTGACAGGAAGCGTGACACTACTGCTGCAGCTCGGGAGGAAAGCGCACGTGCATGCCCCCACTCGAGACGAGGCCTGACTCCCCTGGGGAGACTCAGAAGCACCCCAAGATCCATGGCAACACTGGAGAGGAATCCTCAGGTTCCGGCCCCGACTCCACACAAGGACTGAGGCCCCGGCATGGACGGGAGAGGAATCCCGAGAGGTCCCCTAGCAACTCGCATGGGGACTGGCCTTTCCTGAGGCCACCAGAGCGGGTCCCTGAGGTCCCCGTCGTAACTCGAGAAGACGTACCGCAACTCGAGAAAATCCAGGAGGTTCTCCCCTCCAGGCGAGATGAGGCCCATTTCCGCTGAGGCGTCTCGAGGCTGATCACACCTCACCTCTGGAACTTCGAAAGGCTCCTTCACACCCTTGGTGCAAATCAAGAAGTTCCCCGACATAGTCGTCTCCACTCGAGAGGAATCACGAGGGTCCCGCCCACATCCAGAGGAGCCCCGTTTCCGCCTCGTAGCTCGAGATGAGGGATCCTTTCCCTGCTTCGTCGGGAAAGAGTTCCCGGCGTTCCCGTCGCATCTCAAGAGGAGGCCCTCTCAACAGGACCGGCGAGAGGAACTCCAGGGTCGTGCCACCATTCCAAGAGTCCCCCAGATGTCTCAGTCCATTCCAGAGGAACCTCTTTTCCCTTCACCGGCTCGTCTTTCACGCCGAGGATCGACTCACACCAAGGTGGCACGTGGCACAGCCCTGTGGGAAAGCCTCGTGGGAAAGCCTCGAGGGACAGCCTCGAGGGAAAGCCACAGATCCCTTGATCCACGTGACAGGAAGCGTGACACTACTGCTGCAGCTCGGGAGGAAAGCGCACGTGCATGCCCCCACTCGAGACGAGGCCTGACTCCCCTGGGGAGACTCAGAAGCACCCCAAGATCCATGGCAACACTGGAGAGGAATCCTCAGGTTCCGGCCCCGACTCCACACAAGGACTGAGGCCCCGGCATGGACGGGAGAGGAATCCCGAAAGGTCCCCTATCAACTCGCATGGGGACTGGCCTTTCCTGAGGCCACCAGAGCGGGTCCCTGAGGTCCCCGTGGTAACTCGAGAAGACCTGCCGCAACTCGAGAAAATCCAGGAGGTTCTCCCCTCCAGGCGAGATGAGGCCCATTTCCGCTGAGGCGTCTCGAGGCTGATCACACCTCACCTCTGGAACTTCGAAAGGGTCCTTCACACCCTTGGTGCAAATCAAGAAGTTCCCCGACATACCCGTCTCCACTCGAGAGGAATCACGAGGGTCCCGCCCACATCCAGAGGAGCCCCGTTTCCGCCTCGTAGCTCGAGATGAGGGATCCTTTCCCTGCTTCGTCGGGAAAGAGTTCCCGGCGTTCCCGTCGCATCTCAAGAGGAGGCCCTCTCAACAGGACCGGCGAGAGGAACTCCAGGGTCGTGCCACCATTTCAAGAGTCCCCCAGATGTCTCAGTCCATTCCAGAGGAACCTCTTTTCCCTTCACCTGCTCGTCTTTCACGCCGAGGATCGACTCACACCAAGGTGGCACGTGGCACAGCCCTGTGGGAAAGCCTCGTGGGAAAGCCTCGAGGGACAGCCTCGAGGGAAAGCCACAGATCCCTTGATCCACGTGACAGGAAGCGTGACACTACTGCTGCAGCTCGGGAGGAAAGCGCACGTGCATGCCCCCACTCGAGACGAGGCCTGACTCCCCTGGGGAGACTCAGAAGCACCCCAAGATCCATGGCAACACCGGAGAGGAATCCTCAGGTTCCGGCCCCGACTGCACACAAGGACTGAGGCCCCGGCATGGACGGGAGAGGAATCCCGAGAGGTCCCCTAGCAACTCGCATGGGGACTGGCCTTTCCTGAGGCCACCAGAGCGGGTCCCTGAGGTCCCCGTCGTAACTCGAGAAGACCTGCCACAACTCGAGAAAATCCAGGAGGTTCTCCCCTCCAGGCGAGATGAGGCCCATTTCCGCTGAGGCGTCTCGAGGCTGATCACACCTCACCTCTGGAACTTCGAAAGGGTCCTTCACACCCTTGGTGCAAATCAATAAGTTCCCCGACCTAGCCGTCTCCACTCGAGAGGAATCACGAGGGTCCCGCCCACATCCAGAGGAGCCCCGTTTCCGCCTCGTAGCTCGAGATGAGGTATCCTTTCCCTGCTTCGTCAGGAAAGAGTTCCCGGCGTTCCCGTCGCATCTCAAGAGGAGGCCCTCTCAACAGGACCGGCGAGAGGAACTCCAGGGTCGTGCCACCATTTCAAGAGTCCCCCAGATGTCTCAGTCCATTCCAGAGGAACCTCTTTTCCCTTCACCGGCTCGTCTTTCACGCCGAGGATCGACTCACACCAAGGTGGCACGTGGCACAGCCCTGTGGGAAAGCCTCGTGGGAAAGCCTCGAGGGACAGCCTCGAGGGAAAGCCACAGATCCCTTGATCCACGTGACAGGAAGCGTGACACTACTGCTGCAGCTCGGGAGGAAAGCGCACGTGCATGCCCCCACTCGAGACGAGGCCTGACTCCCCTGGGGAGACTCAGAAGCACCCCAAGATCCATGGCAACACTGGAGAGGAATCCTCAGGTTCCGGCCCCGACTCCACACAAGGACTGAGGCCCCGGCATGGACGGGAGAGGAATCCCGAGAGGTCCCCTAGCAACTCGCATGGGGACTGGCCTTTCCTGAGGCCACCAAAGCGGGTCCCTGAGGTCCCCGTCGTAACTCGAGAAGACCTGCCGCAACTCGAGAAAATCCAGGAGGTTCTCCCCTCCAGGCGAGATGAGGCCCATTTCCGCTGAGGCGTCTCGAGGCTGATCACACCTCACCTCTGGAACTTCGAAAGGGTCCTTCACACCCTTGGTGCAAATCAAGAAGTTGCCCGACATAGTCGTCTCCACTCGAGAGGAATCACGAGGGTCCCGCCCACATCCAGAGGAGCCCCGTTTCCGCCTCGTAGCTCGAGATGAGGGATCCTTTCCCTGCTTCGTCGGGAAAGAGTTCCCGGCGTTCCCGTCGCATCTCAAGAGGAGGCCCTCTCAACAGGACCGGCGAGAGGAACTCCAGGGTCGTGCCACCATTCCAAGAGTCCCCCAGATGTCTCAGTCCATTCCAGAGGAACCTCTTTTCCCTTCACCGGCTCGTCTTTCACGCCGAGGATCGACTCACACCAAGGTGGCACGTGGCACAGCCCTGTGGGAAAGCCTTGTGGGAAAGCCTCGAGGGACAGCCTCGAGGGAAAGCCACAGATCCCTTGATCCACGTGACAGGAAGCGTGACACTACTGCTGAAGCTCGGGAGGAAAGCGCACGTGCATGCCCCCACTCGAGACGAGGCCTGACTCCCCTGGGGAGACTCAGAAGCACCCCAAGATCCATGGCAACACTGGAGAGGAATCCTCAGGTTCCGGCCCCGACTCCACACAAGGACTGAGGCCCCAGCATGGACGGGAGAGGAATCCCGAGAGGTCCCCTAGCAACTCGCATGGGGACTGGCCTTTCCTGAGGCCACCAGAGCGGGTCCCTGAGGTCCCCGTTGTAACACGAGAAGACCTGCCACAACTCGAGAAAATCCAGGAGGTTCTCCCCTCCAGGCGAGATGAGGCCCATTTCCGCTGAGGCGTCTCGAGGCTGATCACACCTCACCTCTGGAACTTCGAAAGGGTCCTTCACACCCTTGGTGCAAATCAAGAAGTTCCCCGACATACCCGTCTCCACTCGAGAGGAATCACGAGGGTCCCGCCCACATCCAGAGGAGCCCCGTTTCCGCCTCGTAGCTCGAGATGAGGGATCCTTTCCCTGCTTCGTCGGGAAAGAGTTCCCGGCGTTCCCGTCGCATCTCAAGAGGAGGCCCTCTCAACAGGACCGGCGAGAGGAACTCCAGGGTCGTGCCACCATTTCAAGAGTCCCCCAGATGTCTCAGTCCATTCCAGAGGAACCTCTTTTCCCTTCACCTGCTCGTCTTTCACGCCGAGGATCGACTCACACCAAGGTGGCACGTGGCACAGCCCTGTGGGAAAGCCTCGTGGGAAAGCCTCGAGGGACAGCCTCGAGGGAAAGCCACAGATCCCTTGATCCACGTGACAGGAAGCGTGACACTACTGCTGCAGCTCGGGAGGAAAGCGCACGTGCATGCCCCCACTCGAGACGAGGCCTGACTCCCCTGGGGAGACTCAGAAGCACCCCAAGATCCATGGCAACACTGGAGAGGAATCCTCAGGTTCCGGCCCCGACTGCACACAAGGACTGAGGCCCCGGCATGGACGGGAGAGGAATCCCGAGAGGTCCCCTAGCAACTCGCATGGGGACTGGCCTTTCCTGAGGCCACCAGAGCGGGTCCCTGAGGTCCCCGTCGTAACTCGAGAAGACCTGCCGCAACTCGAGAAAATCCAGGAGGTTCTCCCCTCCAGGCGAGATGAGGCCCATTTCCGCTGAGGCGTCTCGAGGCTGATCACACCTCACCTCTGGAACTTCGAAAGGGTCCTTCACACCCTTGGTGCAAATCAAGAAGTTCCCCGACCTAGCCGTCTCCACTCGAGAGGAATCACGAGAGTCCCGCCCACATCCAGAGGAGCCCCGTTTCCGCCTCGTAGCTCGAGATGAGGGATCATTTCCCTGCTTCGTCGGGAAAGAGTTACCGGCGTTCCCGTCGCATCTCAAGAGGAGGCCCTCTCAACAGGACCGGCGAGAGGAACTCCAGGGTCGTGCCACCATTCCAAGAGTCCCCCAGATGTCTCAGTCCATTCCAGAGGAACCTCTTTTCCCTTCACCGGCTCGTCTTTCACGCCGAGGATCGACTCACACCAAGGTGGCACGTGGCACAGCCCTGTGGGAAAGCCTCGTGGGAAAGCCTCGAGGGACAGCCTCGAGGGAAAGCCACAGATCCCTTGATCCACGTGACAGGAAGCGTGACACTACTGCTGCAGCTCGGGAGGAAAGCGCACGTGCATGCCCCCACTCGAGACGAGGCCTGACTCCCCTGGGGAGACTCAGAAGCACCCCAAGATCCATGGCAACACTGGAGAGGAATCCTCAGGTTCCGGCCCCGACTCCACACAAGGACTGAGGCCCCGGCATGGACGGGAGAGGAATCCCGAGAGGTCCCCTAGCAACTCGCATGGGGACTGGCCTTTCCTGAGGCCACCAGAGCGGGTCCCTGAGGTCCCCGTCGTAACTCGAGAAGACGTACCGCAACTCGAGAAAATCCAGGAGGTTCTCCCCTCCAGGCGAGATGAGGCCCATTTCCGCTGAGGCGTCTCGAGGCTGATCACACCTCACCTCTGGAACTTCGAAAGGCTCCTTCACACCCTTGGTGCAAATCAAGAAGTTCCCCGACATAGTCGTCTCCACTCGAGAGGAATCACGAGGGTCCCGCCCACATCCAGAGGAGCCCCGTTTCCGCCTCGTAGCTCGAGATGAGGGATCCTTTCCCTGCTTCGTCGGGAAAGAGTTCCCGGCGTTCCCGTCGCATCTCAAGAGGAGGCCCTCTCAACAGGACCGGCGAGAGGAACTCCAGGGTCGTGCCACCATTCCAAGAGTCCCCCAGATGTCTCAGTCCATTCCAGAGGAACCTCTTTTCCCTTCACCGGCTCGTCTTTCACGCCGAGGATCGACTCACACCAAGGTGGCACGTGGCACAGCCCTGTGGGAAAGCCTCGTGGGAAAGCCTCGAGGGACAGCCTCGAGGGAAAGCCACAGATCCCTTGATCCACGTGACAGGAAGCGTGACACTACTGCTGCAGCTCGGGAGGAAAGCGCACGTGCATGCCCCCACTCGAGACGAGGCCTGACTCCCCTGGGGAGACTCAGAAGCACCCCAAGATCCATGGCAACACTGGAGAGGAATCCTCAGGTTCCGGCCCCGACTCCACACAAGGACTGAGGCCCCGGCATGGACGGGAGAGGAATCCCGAGAGGTCCCCTATCAACTCGCATGGGGACTGGCCTTTCCTGAGGCCACCAGAGCGGGTCCCTGAGGTCCCCGTGGTAACTCGAGAAGACCTGCCGCAACTCGAGAAAATCCAGGAGGTTCTCCCCTCCAGGCGAGATGAGGCCCATTTCCGCTGAGGCGTCTCGAGGCTGATCACACCTCACCTCTGGAACTTCGAAAGGGTCCTTCACACCCTTGGTGCAAATCAAGAAGTTCCCCGACATACCCGTCTCCACTCGAGAGGAATCACGAGGGTCCCGCCCACATCCAGAGGAGCCCCGTTTCCGCCTCGTAGCTCGAGATGAGGGATCCTTTCCCTGCTTCGTCGGGAAAGAGTTCCCGGCGTTCCCGTCGCATCTCAAGAGGAGGCCCTCTCAACAGGACCGGCGAGAGGAACTCCAGGGTCGTGCCACCATTTCAAGAGTCCCCCAGATGTCTCAGTCCATTCCAGAGGAACCTCTTTTCCCTTCACCTGCTCGTCTTTCACGCCGAGGATCGACTCACACCAAGGTGGCACGTGGCACAGCCCTGTGGGAAAGCCTCGTGGGAAAGCCTCGAGGGACAGCCTCGAGGGAAAGCCACAGATCCCTTGATCCACGTGACAGGAAGCGTGACACTACTGCTGCAGCTCGGGAGGAAAGCGCACGTGCATGCCCCCACTCGAGACGAGGCCTGACTCCCCTGGGGAGACTCAGAAGCACCCCAAGATCCATGGCAACACCGGAGAGGAATCCTCAGGTTCCGGCCCCGACTGCACACAAGGACTGAGGCCCCGGCATGGACGGGAGAGGAATCCCGAGAGGTCCCCTAGCAACTCGCATGGGGACTGGCCTTTCCTGAGGCCACCAGAGCGGGTCCCTGAGGTCCCCGTCGTAACTCGAGAAGACCTGCCACAACTCGAGAAAATCCAGGAGGTTCTCCCCTCCAGGCGAGATGAGGCCCATTTCCGCTGAGGCGTCTCGAGGCTGATCACACCTCACCTCTGGAACTTCGAAAGGGTCCTTCACACCCTTGGTGCAAATCAATAAGTTCCCCGACCTAGCCGTCTCCACTCGAGAGGAATCACGAGGGTCCCGCCCACATCCAGAGGAGCCCCGTTTCCGCCTCGTAGCTCGAGATGAGGTATCCTTTCCCTGCTTCGTCAGGAAAGAGTTCCCGGCGTTCCCGTCGCATCTCAAGAGGAGGCCCTCTCAACAGGACCGGCGAGAGGAACTCCAGGGTCGTGCCACCATTTCAAGAGTCCCCCAGATGTCTCAGTCCATTCCAGAGGAACCTCTTTTCCCTTCACCGGCTCGTCTTTCACGCCGAGGATCGACTCACACCAAGGTGGCACGTGGCACAGCCCTGTGGGAAAGCCTCGTGGGAAAGCCTCGAGGGACAGCCTCGAGGGAAAGCCACAGATCCCTTGATCCACGTGACAGGAAGCGTGACACTACTGCTGCAGCTCGGGAGGAAAGCGCACGTGCATGCCCCCACTCGAGACGAGGCCTGACTCCCCTGGGGAGACTCAGAAGCACCCCAAGATCCATGGCAACACTGGAGAGGAATCCTCAGGTTCCGGCCCCGACTCCACACAAGGACTGAGGCCCCGGCATGGACGGGAGAGGAATCCCGAGAGGTCCCCTAGCAACTCGCATGGGGACTGGCCTTTCCTGAGGCCACCAAAGCGGGTCCCTGAGGTCCCCGTCGTAACTCGAGAAGACCTGCCGCAACTCGAGAAAATCCAGGAGGTTCTCCCCTCCAGGCGAGATGAGGCCCATTTCCGCTGAGGCGTCTCGAGGCTGATCACACCTCACCTCTGGAACTTCGAAAGGGTCCTTCACACCCTTGGTGCAAATCAAGAAGTTGCCCGACATAGTCGTCTCCACTCGAGAGGAATCACGAGGGTCCCGCCCACATCCAGAGGAGCCCCGTTTCCGCCTCGTAGCTCGAGATGAGGGATCCTTTCCCTGCTTCGTCGGGAAAGAGTTCCCGGCGTTCCCGTCGCATCTCAAGAGGAGGCCCTCTCAACAGGACCGGCGAGAGGAACTCCAGGGTCGTGCCACCATTCCAAGAGTCCCCCAGATGTCTCAGTCCATTCCAGAGGAACCTCTTTTCCCTTCACCTACTCGTCTTTCACGCCGAGGATCGACTCACACCAAGGTGGCACGTGGCACAGCCCTGTGGGAAAGCCTCGTGGGAAAGCCTCGACGGACAGCCTCGAGGGAAAGCCACAGATCCCTTGATCCACGTGACAGGAAGCGTGACACTACTGCTGCAGCTCGGGAGGAAAGCGCACGTGCATGCCCCCACTCGAGACGAGGCCTGACTCCCCTGGGGAGACTCAGAAGCACCCCAAGATCCATGGCAACACTGGAGAGGAATCCTCAGGTTCCGGCCCCGACTCCACACAAGGACTGAGGCCCCAGCATGGACGGGAGAGGAATCCCGAGAGGTCCCCTAGCAACTCGCATGGGGACTGGCCTTTCCTGAGGCCACCAGAGCGGGTCCCTGAGGTCCCCGTTGTAACTCGAGAAGACCTGCCACAACTCGAGAAAATCCAGGAGGTTCTCCCCTCCAGGCGAGATGAGGCCCATTTCCTCTGAGGCGTCTCGAGGCTGATCACACCTCACCTCTGGAACTTCGAAAGGCTCCTTCACACCCTTGGTGCAAATCAAGAAGTTCCCCGACCTAGCCGTCTCCACTCGAGAGGAATCACGAGGGTCCCGCCCACATCCAGAGGAGCCCCGTTTCCGCCTCGTAGCTCGAGATGAGGGATCCTTTCCCTGCTTCGTCGGGAAAGAGTTCCCGGCGTTCCCGTCGCATCTCAAGAGGAGGCCCTCTCAACAGGACCGGCGAGAGGAACTCCAGGGTCGTGCCACCATTCCAAGAGTCCCCCAGATGTCTCAGTCCATTCCAGAGGAACCTCTTTTCCCTTCACCGGCTCGTCTTTCACGCCGAGGATCGACTCACACCAAGGTGGCACGTGGCACAGCCCTGTGGGAAAGCCTCGTGGGAAAGCCTCGAGGGACAGCCTCGAGGGAAAGCCACAGATCCCTTGATCCACGTGACAGGAAGCGTGACACTACTGCTGCAGCTCGGGAGGAAAGCGCACGTGCATGCCCCCACTCGAGACGAGGCCTGACTCCCCTGGGGAGACTCAGAAGCACCCCAAGATCCATGGCAACACTGGAGAGGAATCCTCAGGTTCCGGCCCCGACTCCACACAAGGACTGAGGCCCCGGCATGGACGGGAGAGGAATCCCGAGAGGTCCCCTAGCAACTCGCATGGGGACTGTCCTTTCCTGAGGCCACCAAACCGGGTCCCTGAGGTCCCCGTCGTAACTCGAGAAGACCTGCCGCAACTCGAGAAAATCCAGGAGGTTCTCCCCTCCAGGCGAGATGAGGCCCATTTCCGCTGAGGCGTCTCGAGGCTGATCACACCTCACCTCTGGAACTTCGAAAGGCTCCTTCACACCCTTGGTGCAAATCAAGAAGTTCCCCGACATAGTCGTCTCCACTCGAGAGGAATCACGAGGGTCCCGCCCACATCCAGAGGAGCCCCGTTTCCGCCTCGTAGCTCGAGATGAGGGATCCTTTCCCTGCTTCGTCGGGAAAGAGTTCCCGGCTTTCCCGTCGCATCTCAAGAGGAGGCCCTCTCAACAGGACCGGCGAGAGGAACTCCAGGGTCGTGCCACCATTCCCAGAGTCCCCCAGATGTCTCAGTCCATTCCAGAGGAACCTCTTTTCCCTTCACCGGCTCGTCTTTCACGCCGAGGATCGACTCACACCAAGGTGGCACGTGGCACAGCCCTCTGGGAAAGCCTCGTGGGAAAGCCTCGAGGGACAGCCTCGAGGGAAAGCCACAGATCCCTTGATCCACGTGACAGGAAGCGTGACACTACTGCTGCAGCACGGGAGGAAAGCGCACGTGCATGCCCCCACTCGAGACGAGGCCTGACTCCCCTGGGGAGACTCAGAAGCACCCCAAGATCCATGGCAACACTGGAGAGGAATCCTCAGGTTCCGGCCCCGACTCCACACAAGGACTGAGGCCCCGGCATGGACGGGAGAGGAATCCCGAGAGGTCCCCTATCAACTCGCATGGGGACTGGCCTTTCCTGAGGCCACCAGAGCGGGTCCCTGAGGTCCCCGTGGTAACTCGAGAAGACCTGCCGCAACTCAAGAAAATCCAGGAGGTTCTCCCCTCCAGGCGAGATGAGGCCCATTTCCGCTGAGGCGTCTCGAGGCTGATCACACCTCACCTCTGGAACTTCGAAAGGGTCCTTCACACCCTTGGTGCAAATCAAGAAGTTCCCCGACATACCCGTCTCCACTCGAGAGGAATCACGAGGGTCCCGCCCACATCCAGAGGAGCCCCGTTTCCGCCTCGTAGCTCGAGATGAGGGATCCTTTCCCTGCTTCGTCGGGAAAGAGTTCCCGGCGTTCCCGTCGCATCTCAAGAGGAGGCCCTCTCAACAGGACCGGCGAGAGGAACTCCAGGGTCGTGCCACCATTCCAAGAGTCCCCCAGATGTCTCAGTCCATTCCAGAGGAACCTCTTTTCCCTTCACCGGCTCGTCTTTCACGCCGAGGATCGACTCACACCAAGGTGGCACGTGGCACAGCCCTGTGGGAAAGCCTCGTGGGAAAGCCTCGAGGGACAGCCTCGAGGGAAAGCCACAGATCCCTTGATCCACGTGACAGGAAGCGTGACACTACTGCTGCAGCTCGGGAGGAAAGCGCACGTGCATGCCCCCACTCGAGACGAGGCCTGACTCCCCTGGGGAGACTCAGAAGCACCCCAAGATCCATGGCAACACTGGAGAGGAATCCTCAGGTTCCGGCCCCGACTCCACACAAGGACTGAGGCCCCGGCATGGACGGGAGAGGAATCCCGAGAGGTCCCCTAGCAACTCGCATGGGGACTGTCCTTTCCTGAGGCCACCAAACCGGGTCCCTGAGGTCCCCGTCGTAACTCGAGAAGACCTGCCGCAACTCGAGAAAATCCAGGAGGTTCTCCCCTCCAGGCGAGATGAGGCCCATTTCCGCTGAGGCGTCTCGAGGCTGATCACACCTCACCTCTGGAACTTCGAAAGGCTCCTTCACACCCTTGGTGCAAATCAAGAAGTTCCCCGACATAGTCGTCTCCACTCGAGAGGAATCACGAGGGTCCCGCCCACATCCAGAGGAGCCCCGTTTCCGCCTCGTAGCTCGAGATGAGGGATCCTTTCCCTGCTTCGTCGGGAAAGAGTTCCCGGCTTTCCCGTCGCATCTCAAGAGGAGGCCCTCTCAACAGGACCGGCGAGAGGAACTCCAGGGTCGTGCCACCATTCCCAGAGTCCCCCAGATGTCTCAGTCCATTCCAGAGGAACCTCTTTTCCCTTCACCGGCTCGTCTTTCACGCCGAGGATCGACTCACACCAAGGTGGCACGTGGCACAGCCCTCTGGGAAAGCCTCGTGGGAAAGCCTCGAGGGACAGCCTCGAGGGAAAGCCACAGATCCCTTGATCCACGTGACAGGAAGCGTGACACTACTGCTGCAGCACGGGAGGAAAGCGCACGTGCATGCCCCCACTCGAGACGAGGCCTGACTCCCCTGGGGAGACTCAGAAGCACCCCAAGATCCATGGCAACACTGGAGAGGAATCCTCAGGTTCCGGCCCCGACTCCACACAAGGACTGAGGCCCCGGCATGGACGGGAGAGGAATCCCGAGAGGTCCCCTATCAACTCGCATGGGGACTGGCCTTTCCTGAGGCCACCAGAGCGGGTCCCTGAGGTCCCCGTGGTAACTCGAGAAGACCTGCCGCAACTCAAGAAAATCCAGGAGGTTCTCCCCTCCAGGCGAGATGAGGCCCATTTCCGCTGAGGCGTCTCGAGGCTGATCACACCTCACCTCTGGAACTTCGAAAGGGTCCTTCACACCCTTGGTGCAAATCAAGAAGTTCCCCGACATACCCGTCTCCACTCGAGAGGAATCACGAGGGTCCCGCCCACATCCAGAGGAGCCCCGTTTCCGCCTCGTAGCTCGAGATGAGGGATCCTTTCCCTGCTTCGTCGGGAAAGAGTTCCCGGCGTTCCCGTCGCATCTCAAGAGGAGGCCCTCTCAACAGGACCGGCGAGAGGAACTCCAGGGTCGTGCCACCATTCCAAGAGTCCCCCAGATGTCTCAGTCCATTCCAGAGGAACCTCTTTTCCCTTCACCGGCTCGTCTTTCACGCCGAGGATCGACTCACACCAAGGTGGCACGTGGCACAGCCCTGTGGGAAAGCCTCGTGGGAAAGCCTCGAGGGACAGCCTCGAGGGAAAGCCACAGATCCCTTGATCCACGTGACAGGAAGCGTGACACTACTGCTGCAGCTCGGGAGGAAAGCGCACGTGCATGCCCCCACTCGAGACGAGGCCTGACTCCCCTGGGGAGACTCAGAAGCACCCCAAGATCCATGGCAACACTGGAGAGGAATCCTCAGGTTCCGGCCCCGACTCCACACAAGGACTGAGGCCCCGGCATGGACGGGAGAGGAATCCCGAGAGGTCCCCTAGCAACTCGCATGGGGACTGTCCTTTCCTGAGGCCACCAGACCGGGTCCCTGAGGTCCCCGTCGTAACTCGAGAAGACCTGCCGCAACTCGAGAAAATCCAGGAGGTTCTCCCCTCCAGGCGAGATGAGGCCCATTTCCGCTGAGGCGTCTCGAGGCTGATCACACCTCACCTCTGGAACTTCGAAAGGCTCCTTCACACCCTTGGTGCAAATCAAGAAGTTCCCCGACATAGTCGTCTCCACTCGAGAGGAATCACGAGGGTCCCGCCCACATCCAGAGGAGCCCCGTTTCCGCCTCGTAGCTCGAGATGAGGGATCCTTTCCCTGCTTCGTCGGGAAAGAGTTCCCGGCTTTCCCGTCGCATCTCAAGAGGAGGCCCTCTCAACAGGACCGGCGAGAGGAACTCCAGGGTCGTGCCACCATTCCCAGAGTCCCCCAGATGTCTCAGTCCATTCCAGAGGAACCTCTTTTCCCTTCACCGGCTCGTCTTTCACGCCGAGGATCGACTCACACCAAGGTGGCACGTGGCACAGCCCTCTGGGAAAGCCTCGTGGGAAAGCCTCGAGGGACAGCCTCGAGGGAAAGCCACAGATCCCTTGATCCACGTGACAGGAAGCGTGACACTACTGCTGCAGCACGGGAGGAAAGCGCACGTGCATGCCCCCACTCGAGACGAGGCCTGACTCCCCTGGGGAGACTCAGAAGCACCCCAAGATCCATGGCAACACTGGAGAGGAATCCTCAGGTTCCGGCCCCGACTCCACACAAGGACTGAGGCCCCGGCATGGACGGGAGAGGAATCCCGAGAGGTCCCCTATCAACTCGCATGGGGACTGGCCTTTCCTGAGGCCACCAGAGCGGGTCCCTGAGGTCCCCGTGGTAACTCGAGAAGACCTGCCGCAACTCAAGAAAATCCAGGAGGTTCTCCCCTCCAGGCGAGATGAGGCCCATTTCCGCTGAGGCGTCTCGAGGCTGATCACACCTCACCTCTGGAACTTCGAAAGGGTCCTTCACACCCTTGGTGCAAATCAAGAAGTTCCCCGACATACCCGTCTCCACTCGAGAGGAATCACGAGGGTCCCGCCCACATCCAGAGGAGCCCCGTTTCCGCCTCGTAGCTCGAGATGAGGGATCCTTTCCCTGCTTCGTCGGGAAAGAGTTCCCGGCGTTCCCGTCGCATCTCAAGAGGAGGCCCTCTCAACAGGACCGGCGAGAGGAACTCCAGGGTCGTGCCACCATTCCAAGAGTCCCCCAGATGTCTCAGTCCATTCCAGAGGAACCTCTTTTCCCTTCACCGGCTCGTCTTTCACGCCGAGGATCGACTCACACCAAGGTGGCACGTGGCACAGCCCTGTGGGAAAGCCTCGTGGGAAAGCCTCGAGGGACAGCCTCGAGGGAAAGCCACAGATCCCTTGATCCACGTGACAGGAAGCGTGACACTACTGCTGCAGCTCGGGAGGAAAGCGCACGTGCATGCCCCCACTCGAGACGAGGCCTGACTCCCCTGGGGAGACTCAGAAGCACCCCAAGATCCATGGCAACACTGGAGAGGAATCCTCAGGTTCCGGCCCCGACTCCACACAAGGACTGAGGCCCCGGCATGGACGGGAGAGGAATCCCGAGAGGTCCCCTAGCAACTCGCATGGGGACTGTCCTTTCCTGAGGCCACCAGACCGGGTCCCTGAGGTCCCCGTCGTAACTCGAGAAGACCTGCCGCAACTCGAGAAAATCCAGGAGGTTCTCCCCTCCAGGCGAGATGAGGCCCATTTCCGCTGAGGCGTCTCGAGGCTGATCACACCTCACCTCTGGAACTTCGAAAGGCTCCTTCACACCCTTGGTGCAAATCAAGAAGTTCCCCGACATAGTCGTCTCCACTCGAGAGGAATCACGAGGGTCCCGCCCACATCCAGAGGAGCCCCGTTTCCGCCTCGTAGCTCGAGATGAGGGATCCTTTCCCTGCTTCGTCGGGAAAGAGTTCCCGGCTTTCCCGTCGCATCTCAAGAGGAGGCCCTCTCAACAGGACCGGCGAGAGGAACTCCAGGGTCGTGCCACCATTCCCAGAGTCCCCCAGATGTCTCAGTCCATTCCAGAGGAACCTCTTTTCCCTTCACCGGCTCGTCTTTCACGCCGAAGGATCGACTCACACCAAGGTGGCACGTGGCACAGCCCTCTGGGAAAGCCTCGTGGGAAAGCCTCGAGGGACAGCCTCGAGGGAAAGCCACAGATCCCTTGATCCACGTGACAGGAAGCGTGACACTACTGCTGCAGCACGGGAGGAAAGCGCACGTGCATGCCCCCACTCGAGACGAGGCCTGACTCCCCTGGGGAGACTCAGAAGCACCCCAAGATCCATGGCACACTGGAGAGGAATCCTCAGGTTCCGGCCCCGACTCCACACAAGGACTGAGGCCCCGGCATGGACGGGAGAGGAATCCCGAGAGGTCCCCTATCAACTCGCATGGGGACTGGCCTTTCCTGAGGCCACCAGAGCGGGTCCCTGAGGTCCCCGTGGTAACTCGAGAAGACCTGCCGCAACTCGAGAAAATCCAGGAGGTTCTCCCCTCCAGGCGAGATGAGGCCCATTTCCGCTGAGGCGTCTCGAGGCTGATCACACCTCACCTCTGGAACTTCGAAAGGCTCCTTCACACCCTTGGTGCAAATCAAGAAGTTCCCCGACATAGTCGTCTCCACTCGAGAGGAATCACGAGGGTCCCGCCCACATCCAGAGGAGCCCCGTTTCCGCCTCGTAGCTCGAGATGAGGGATCCTTTCCCTGCTTCGTCGGGAAAGAGTTCCCGGCTTTCCCGTCGCATCTCAAGAGGAGGCCCTCTCAACAGGACCGGCGAGAGGAACTCCAGGGTCGTGCCACCATTCCCAGAGTCCCCCAGATGTCTCAGTCCATTCCAGAGGAACCTCTTTTCCCTTCACCGGCTCGTCTTTCACGCCGAGGATCGACTCACACCAAGGTGGCACGTGGCACAGCCCTCTGGGAAAGCCTCGTGGGAAAGCCTCGAGGGACAGCCTCGAGGGAAAGCCACAGATCCCTTGATCCACGTGACAGGAAGCGTGACACTACTGCTGCAGCACGGGAGGAAAGCGCACGTGCATGCCCCCACTCGAGACGAGGCCTGACTCCCCTGGGGAGACTCAGAAGCACCCCAAGATCCATGGCAACACTGGAGAGGAATCCTCAGGTTCCGGCCCCGACTCCACACAAGGACTGAGGCCCCGGCATGGACGGGAGAGGAATCCCGAGAGGTCCCCTATCAACTCGCATGGGGACTGGCCTTTCCTGAGGCCACCAGAGCGGGTCCCTGAGGTCCCCGTGGTAACTCGAGAAGACCTGCCGCAACTCAAGAAAATCCAGGAGGTTCTCCCCTCCAGGCGAGATGAGGCCCATTTCCGCTGAGGCGTCTCGAGGCTGATCACACCTCACCTCTGGAACTTCGAAAGGGTCCTTCACACCCTTGGTGCAAATCAAGAAGTTCCCCGACATACCCGTCTCCACTCGAGAGGAATCACGAGGGTCCCGCCCACATCCAGAGGAGCCCCGTTTCCGCCTCGTAGCTCGAGATGAGGGATCCTTTCCCTGCTTCGTCGGGAAAGAGTTCCCGGCGTTCCCGTCGCATCTCAAGAGGAGGCCCTCTCAACAGGACCGGCGAGAGGAACTCCAGGGTCGTGCCACCATTCCAAGAGTCCCCCAGATGTCTCAGTCCATTCCAGAGGAACCTCTTTTCCCTTCACCGGCTCGTCTTTCACGCCGAGGATCGACTCACACCAAGGTGGCACGTGGCACAGCCCTGTGGGAAAGCCTCGTGGGAAAGCCTCGAGGGACAGCCTCGAGGGAAAGCCACAGATCCCTTGATCCACGTGACAGGAAGCGTGACACTACTGCTGCAGCTCGGGAGGAAAGCGCACGTGCATGCCCCCACTCGAGACGAGGCCTGACTCCCCTGGGGAGACTCAGAAGCACCCCAAGATCCATGGCAACACTGGAGAGGAATCCTCAGGTTCCGGCCCCGACTCCACACAAGGACTGAGGCCCCGGCATGGACGGGAGAGGAATCCCGAGAGGTCCCCTAGCAACTCGCATGGGGACTGTCCTTTCCTGAGGCCACCAGACCGGGTCCCTGAGGTTCCCGTCGTAACTCGAGAAGACCTGCCGCAACTCGAGAAAATCCAGGAGGTTCTCCCCTCCAGGCGAGATGAGGCCCATTTCCGCTGAGGCGTCTCGAGGCTGATCACACCTCACCTCTGGAACTTCGAAAGGCTCCTTCACACCCTTGGTGCAAATCAAGAAGTTCCCCGACATAGTCGTCTCCACTCGAGAGGAATCACGAGGGTCCCGCCCACATCCAGAGGAGCCCCGTTTCCGCCTCGTAGCTCGAGATGAGGGATCCTTTCCCTGCTTCGTCGGGAAAGAGTTCCCGGCGTTCCCGTCGCATCTCAAGAGGAGGCCCTCTCAACAGGACCGGCGAGAGGAACTCCAGGGTCGTGCCACCATTCCCAGAGTCCCCCAGATGTCTCAGTCCATTCCAGAGGAACCTCTTTTCCCTTCACCGGCTCGTCTTTCACGCCGAGGATCGACTCACACCAAGGTGGCACGTGGCACAGCCCTCTGGGAAAGCCTCGTGGGAAAGCCTCGAGGGACAGCCTCGAGGGAAAGCCACAGATCCCTTGATCCACGTGACAGGAAGCGTGACACTACTGCTGCAGCACGGGAGGAAAGCGCACGTGCATGCCCCCACTCGAGACGAGGCCTGACTCCCCTGGGGAGACTCAGAAGCACCCCAAGATCCATGGCAACACTGGAGAGGAATCCTCAGGTTCCGGCCCCGACTCCACACAAGGACTGAGGCCCCGGCATGGACGGGAGAGGAATCCCGAGAGGTCCCCTATCAACTCGCATGGGGACTGGCCTTTCCTGAGGCCACCAGAGCGGGTCCCTGAGGTCCCCCTGGTAACTCGAGAAGACCTGCCGCAACTCAAGAAAATCCAGGAGGTTCTCCCCTCCAGGCGAGATGAGGCCCATTTCCGCTGAGGCGTCTCGAGGCTGATCACACCTCACCTCTGGAACTTCGAAAGGGTCCTTCACACCCTTGGTGCAAATCAAGAAGTTCCCCGACATACCCGTCTCCACTCGAGAGGAATCACGAGGGTCCCGCCCACATCCAGAGGAGCCCCGTTTCCGCCTCGTAGCTCGAGATGATGGATCCTTTCCCTGCTTCGTCGGGAAAGAGTTCCCGGCGTTCCCGTCGCATCTAAAGAGGAGGCCCTCTCAACAGGACCGGCGAGAGGAACTCCAGGGTCGTGCCACCATTTCAAGAGTCCCCCAGATGTCTCAGTCCATTCCAGAGGAACCTCTTTTCCCTTCACCTACTCGTCTTTCACGCCGAGGATCGACTCACACCAAGGTGGCACGTGGCACAGCCCTGTGGGAAAGCCTCGTGGGAAAGCCTCGAGGGACAGCCTCGAGGGAAAGCCACAGATCCCTTGATCCACGTGACAGGAAGCATGACACTACTGCTGCAGCTCGGGAGGAAAGCGCACGTGCATGCCCCCACTCGAGACGAGGCCTGACTCCCCTGGGGAGACTCAGAAGCACCCCAAGATCCATGGCAACACCGGAGAGGAATCCTCAGGTTCCGGCCCCGACTGCACACAAGGACTGAGGCCCCGGCATGGACGGGAGAGGAATCCCGAGAGGTCCCCTAGCAACTCGCATGGGGACTGGCCTTTCCTGAGGCCACCAGAGCGGGTCCCTGAGGTCCCCGTCGTAACTCGAGAAGACCTGCCACAACTCGAGAAAATCCAGGAGGTTCTCCCCTCCAGGCGAGATGAGGCCCATTTCCGCTGAGGCGTCTCGAGGCTGATCACACCTCACCTCTGGAACTTCGAAAGGGTCCTTCACACCCTTGGTGCAAATCAATAAGTTCCCCGACCTAGCCGTCTCCACTCGAGAGGAATCACGAGGGTCCCGCCCACATCCAGAGGAGCCCCCTTTCCGCCTCGTAGCTCGAGATGAGGTATCCTTTCCCTGCTTCGTCAGGAAAGAGTTCCCGGCGTTCCCGTCGCATCTCAAGAGGAGGCCCTCTCAACAGGACCGGCGAGAGGAACTCCAGGGTCGTGCCACCATTTCAAGAGTCCCCCAGATGTCTCAGTCCATTCCAGAGGAACCTCTTTTCCCTTCACCGGCTCGTCTTTCACGCCGAGGATCGACTCACACCAAGGTGGCACGTGGCACAGCCCTGTGGGAAAGCCTCGTGGGAAAGCCTCGAGGGACAGCCTCGAGGGAAAGCCACAGATCCCTTGATCCACGTGACAGGAAGCGTGACACTACTGCTGCAGCTCGGGAGGAAAGCGCACGTGCATGCCCCCACTCGAGACGAGGCCTGACTCCCCTGGGGAGACTCAGAAGCACCCCAAGATCCATGGCAACACTGGAGAGGAATCCTCAGGTTCCGGCCCCGACTCCACACAAGGACTGAGGCCCCGGCATGGACGGGAGAGGAATCCCGAGAGGTCCCCTAGCAACTCGCATGGGGACTGGCCTTTCCTGAGGCCACCACAGCGGGTCCCTGAGGTCCCCGTCGTAACTCGAGAAGACCTGCCGCAACTCGAGAAAATCCAGGAGGTTCTCCCCTCCAGGCGAGATGAGGCCCATTTCCGCTGAGGCGTCTCGAGGCTGATCACACCTCACCTCTGGAACTTCGAAAGGGTCCTTCACACCCTTGGTGCAAATCAAGAAGTTGCCCGACATAGTCGTCTCCACTCGAGAGGAATCACGAGGGTCCCGCCCACATCCAGAGGAGCCCCGTTTCCGCCTCGTAGCTCGAGATGAGGGATCCTTTCCCTGCTTCGTCGGGAAAGAGTTCCCGGCGTTCCCGTCGCATCTCAAGAGGAGGCCCTCTCAACAGGACCGGCGAGAGGAACTCCAGGGTCGTGCCACCATTCCAAGAGTCCCCCAGATGTCTCAGTCCATTCCAGAGGAACCTCTTTTCCCTTCACCGGCTCGTCTTTCACGCCGAGGATCGACTCACACCAAGGTGGCACGTGGCACAGCCCTGTGGGAAAGCCTTGTGGGAAAGCCTCGAGGGACAGCCTCGAGGGAAAGCCACAGATCCCTTGATCCACGTGACAGGAAGCGTGACACTACTGCTGCAGCTCGGGAGGAAAGCGCACGTGCATGCCCCCACTCGAGACGAGGCCTGACTCCCCTGGGGAGACTCAGAAGCACCCCAAGATCCATGGCAACACTGGAGAGGAATCCTCAGGTTCCGGCCCCGACTCCACACAAGGACTGAGGCCCCAGCATGGACGGGAGAGGAATCCCGAGAGGTCCCCTAGCAACTCGCATGGGGACTGGCCTTTCCTGAGGCCACCAGAGCGGGTCCCTGAGGTCCCCGTTGTAACTCGAGAAGACCTGCCACAACTCGAGAAAATCCAGGAGGTTCTCCCCTCCAGGCGAGATGAGGCCCATTTCCTCTGAGGCGTCTCGAGGCTGATCACACCTCACCTCTGGAACTTCGAAAGGCTCCTTCACACCCTTGGTGCAAATCAAGAAGTTCCCCGACCTAGCCGTCTCCACTCGAGAGGAATCACGAGGGTCCCGCCCACATCCAGAGGAGCCCCGTTTCCGCCTCGTAGCTCGAGATGAGGGATCCTTTCCCTGCTTCGTCGGGAAAGAGTTCCCGGCGTTCCCGTCGCATCTCAAGAGGAGGCCCTCTCAACAGGACCGGCGAGAGGAACTCCAGGGTCGTGCCACCATTCCAAGAGTCCCCCAGATGTCTCAGTCCATTCCAGAGGAACCTCTTTTCCCTTCACCGGCTCGTCTTTCACGCCGAGGATTGACTCACACCAAGGTGGCACGTGGCACAGCCCTGTGGGAAAGCCTCGTGGGAAAGCCTCGAGGGACAGCCTCGAGGGAAAGCCACAGATCCCTTGATCCACGTGACAGGAAGCGTGACACTACTGCTGCAGCTCGGGAGGAAAGCGCACGTGCATGCCCCCACTCGAGACGAGGCCTGACTCCCCTGGGGAGACTCAGAAGCACCCCAAGATCCATGGCAACACTGGAGAGGAATCCTCAGGTTCCGGCCCCGACTCCACACAAGGACTGAGGCCCCGGCATGGACGGGAGAGGAATCCCGAGAGGTCCCCTAGCAACTCGCATGGGGACTGTCCTTTCCTGAGGCCACCAGACCGGGTCCCTGAGGTCCCCGTCGTAACTCGAGAAGACCTGCCGCAACTCGAGAAAATCCAGGAGGTTCTCCCCTCCAGGCGAGATGAGGCCCATTTCCGCTGAGGCGTCTCGAGGCTGATCACACCTCACCTCTGGAACTTCGAAAGGGTCCTTCACACCCTTGGTGCAAATCAAGAAGTTCCCCGACATACCCGTCTCCACTCGAGAGGAATCACGTGGGTCCCGCCCACATCCAGAGGAGCCCCGTTTCCGCCTCGTAGCTCGAGATGAGGGATCCTTTCCCTGCTTCGTCGGGAAAGAGTTCCCGGCGTTCCCGTCGCATCTCAAGAGGAGGCCCTCTCAACAGGAACGGCGAGAGGAACTCCAGGGTCGTGCCACCATTCCAAGAGTCCCCCAGATGTCTCAGTCCATTCCAGAGGAACCTCTTTTCCCTTCACCGGTTCGTCTTTCACGCCGAGGATCGACTCACACCAAGGTGGCACGTGGCACAGCCCTGTGGGAAAGCCTCGTGGGAAAGCCTCGAGGGACAGCATCGAGGGAAAGCCACAGATCCCTTGATCCACGTGACAGAAAGCGTGACACTACTGCTGCAGCTCGGGAGGAAAGCGCACGTGCATGCCCCCACTCGAGACGAGGCCTGACTCCCCTGGGGAGACTCAGAAGCACCCCAAGATCCATGGCAACATTGGAGAGGAATCCTCAGGTTCCGGCCCCGACTCCACACAAGGACTGAGGCCCCGGCATGGACGGGAGAGGAATCCCGAGAGGTCCCCTAGAAACTCGCATGGGGACTGGCCTATCCTGAGGCCACCAGAGCGGGTTCCTGAGGTCCCCGTCGTAACTCGAGAAGACCTGCCACAACTCGAGAAAATCCAGGAGGTTCTCCCCTCCAGGCGAGATGAGGCCCATTTCCGCTGAGGCGTCTCGAGGCTGATCACACCTCACCTCTGGAACTTCGAAAGGGTCCTTCACACCCTTGGTGCAAATCAAGAAGTTGCCCGACATAGTCGTCTCCACTCGAGAGGAATCACGAGGGTCCCGCCCACATCCAGAGGAGCCCCGTTTCCGCCTCGTAGCTCGAGATGAGGGATCCTTTCCCTGCTTCGTCGGGAAAGAGTTCCCGGCGTTCCCGTCGCATCTCAAGAGGAGGCCCTCTCAACAGGACCGGCGAGAGGAACTCCAGGGTCGTGCCACCATTCCAAGAGTCCCCCAGATGTCTCAGTCCATTCCAGAGGAACCTCTTTTCCCTTCACCGGCTCGTCTTTCACGCCGAGGATCGACTCACACCAAGGTGGCACGTGGCACAGCCCTGTGGGAAAGCCTTGTGGGAAAGCCTCGAGGGACAGCCTCGAGGGAAAGCCACAGATCCCTTGATCCACGTGACAGGAAGCGTGACACTACTGCTGCAGCTCGGGAGGAAAGCGCACGTGCATGCCCCCACTCGAGACGAGGCCTGACTCCCCTGGGGAGACTCAGAAGCACCCCAAGATCCATGGCAACACTGGAGAGGAATCCTCAGGTTCCGGCCCCGACTCCACACAAGGACTGAGGCCCCGGCATGGACGGGAGAGGAATCCCGAGAGGTCCCCTAGCAACTCGCATGGGGACTGGCCTTTCCTGAGGCCACCACAGCGGGTCCCTGAGGTCCCCGTCGTAACTCGAGAAGACCTGCCGCAACTCGAGAAAATCCAGGAGGTTCTCCCCTCCAGGCGAGATGAGGCCCATTTCCGCTGAGGCGTCTCGAGGCTGATCACACCTCACCTCTGGAACTTCGAAAGGGTCCTTCACACCCTTGGTGCAAATCAAGAAGTTGCCCGACATAGTCGTCTCCACTCGAGAGGAATCACGAGGGTCCCGCCCACATCCAGAGGAGCCCCGTTTCCGCCTCGTAGCTCGAGATGAGGGATCCTTTCCCTGCTTCGTCGGGAAAGAGTTCCCGGCGTTCCCGTCGCATCTCAAGAGGAGGCCCTCTCAACAGGACCGGCGAGAGGAACTCCAGGGTCGTGCCACCATTCCAAGAGTCCCCCAGATGTCTCAGTCCATTCCAGAGGAACCTCTTTTCCCTTCACCGGCTCGTCTTTCACGCCGAGGATTGACTCACACCAAGGTGGCACGTGGCACAGCCCTGTGGGAAAGCCTCGTGGGAAAGCCTCGAGGGACAGCCTCGAGGGAAAGCCACAGATCCCTTGATCCACGTGACAGGAAGCGTGACACTACTGCTGCAGCTCGGGAGGAAAGCGCACGTGCATGCCCCCACTCGAGACGAGGCCTGACTCCCCTGGGGAGACTCAGAAGCACCCCAAGATCCATGGCAACACTGGAGAGGAATCCTCAGGTTCCGGCCCCGACTCCACACAAGGACTGAGGCCCCGGCATGGACGGGAGAGGAATCCCGAGAGGTCCCCTAGCAACTCGCATGGGGACTGTCCTTTCCTGAGGCCACCAGACCGGGTCCCTGAGGTCCCCGTCGTAACTCGAGAAGACCTGCCGCAACTCGAGAAAATCCAGGAGGTTCTCCCCTCCAGGCGAGATGAGGCCCATTTCCGCTGAGGCGTCTCGAGGCTGATCACACCTCACCTCTGGAACTTCGAAAGGGTCCTTCACACCCTTGGTGCAAATCAAGAAGTTCCCCGACATACCCGTCTCCACTCGAGAGGAATCACGTGGGTCCCGCCCACATCCAGAGGAGCCCCGTTTCCGCCTCGTAGCTCGAGATGAGGGATCCTTTCCCTGCTTCGTCGGGAAAGAGTTCCCGGCGTTCCCGTCGCATCTCAAGAGGAGGCCCTCTCAACAGGAACGGCGAGAGGAACTCCAGGGTCGTGCCACCATTCCAAGAGTCCCCCAGATGTCTCAGTCCATTCCAGAGGAACCTCTTTTCCCTTCACCGGCTCGTCTTTCACGCCGAGGATCGACTCACACCAAGGTGGCACGTGGCACAGCCCTGTGGGAAAGCCTCGTGGGAAAGCCTCGAGGGACAGCATCGAGGGAAAGCCACAGATCCCTTGATCCACGTGACAGAAAGCGTGACACTACTGCTGCAGCTCGGGAGGAAAGCGCACGTGCATGCCCCCACTCGAGACGAGGCCTGACTCCCCTGGGGAGACTCAGAAGCACCCCAAGATCCATGGCAACATTGGAGAGGAATCCTCAGGTTCCGGCCCCGACTCCACACAAGGACTGAGGCCCCGGCATGGACGGGAGAGGAATCCCGAGAGGTCCCCTAGAAACTCGCATGGGGACTGGCCTATCCTGAGGCCACCAGAGCGGGTTCCTGAGGTCCCCGTCGTAACTCGAGAAGACCTGCCACAACTCGAGAAAATCCAGGAGGTTCTCCCCTCCAGGCGAGATGAGGCCCATTTCCGCTGAGGCATCTCGAGGCTGATCACACCTCACCTCTGGAACTTCGAAAGGGTCCTTCACACCCTTGGTGCAAATCAAGAAGTTCCCCGACCTAGCCGTCTCCACTCGAGAGGAATCACGAGGGTCCCGCCCACATCCAGAGGAGCCCCGTTTCCGCCTCGTAGCTCGAGATGAGGGATCCTTTCCCTGCTTCGTCGGGAAAGAGTTCCCGGCGTTCCCGTCGCATCTCAAGAGGAGGCCCTCTCAACAGGACCGGCGAGAGGAACTCCAGGGTCGTGCCACCATTCCAAGAGTCCCCCAGATGTCTCAGTCCATTCCAGAGGAACCTCTTTTCCCTTCACCGGCTCGTCTTTCACGCCGAGGATCGACTCACACCAAGGTGGCACGTGGCACAGCCCTGTGGGAAAGCCTCGTGGGAAAGCCTCGAGGGACAGCCTCGAGGGAAAGCCACAGATCCCTTGATCCACGTGACAGGAAGCGTGACACTACTGCTGCAGCTCGGGAGGAAAGCGCACGTGCATGCCCCCACTCGAGACGAGGCCTGACTCCCCTGGGGAGACTCAGAAGCACCCCAAGATCCATGGCAACACTGGAGAGGAATCCTCAGGTTCCGGCCCCGACTCCACACAAGGACTGAGGCCCCGGCATGGACGGGAGAGGAATCCCGAGAGGTCCCCTAGCAACTCGCATGGGGACTGTCCTTTCCTGAGGCCACCAGACCGGGTCCCTGAGGTCCCCGTCGTAACTCGAGAAGACCTGCCGCAACTCGAGAAAATCCAGGAGGTTCTCCCCTCCAGGCGAGATGAGGCCCATTTCCGCTGAGGCGTCTCGAGGCTGATCACACCTCACCTCTGGAACTTCGAAAGGCTCCTTCACACCCTTGGTGCAAATCAAGAAGTTCCCCGACATAGTCGTCTCCACTCGAGAGGAATCACGAGGGTCCCGCCCACATCCAGAGGAGCCCCGTTTCCGCCTCGTAGCTCGAGATGAGGGATCCTTTCCCTGCTTCGTCGGGAAAGAGTTCCCGGCTTTCCCGTCGCATCTCAAGAGGAGGCCCTCTCAACAGGACCGGCGAGAGGAACTCCAGGGTCGTGCCACCATTCCCAGAGTCCCCCAGATGTCTCAGTCCATTCCAGAGGAACCTCTTTTCCCTTCACCGGCTCGTCTTTCACGCCGAGGATCGACTCACACCAAGGTGGCACGTGGCACAGCCCTCTGGGAAAGCCTCGTGGGAAAGCCTCGAGGGACAGCCTCGAGGGAAAGCCACAGATCCCTTGATCCACGTGACAGGAAGCGTGACACTACTGCTGCAGCACGGGAGGAAAGCGCACGTGCATGCCCCCACTCGAGACGAGGCCTGACTCCCCTGGGGAGACTCAGAAGCACCCCAAGATCCATGGCAACACTGGAGAGGAATCCTCAGGTTCCGGCCCCGACTCCACACAAGGACTGAGGCCCCGGCATGGACGGGAGAGGAATCCCGAGAGGTCCCCTATCAACTCGCATGGGGACTGGCCTTTCCTGAGGCCACCAGAGCGGGTCCCTGAGGTCCCCGTGGTAACTCGAGAAGACCTGCCGCAACTCAAGAAAATCCAGGAGGTTCTCCCCTCCAGGCGAGATGAGGCCCATTTCCGCTGAGGCGTCTCGAGGCTGATCACACCTCACCTCTGGAACTTCGAAAGGGTCCTTCACACCCTTGGTGCAAATCAAGAAGTTCCCCGACATACCCGTCTCCACTCGAGAGGAATCACGAGGGTCCCGCCCACATCCAGAGGAGCCCCGTTTCCGCCTCGTAGCTCGAGATGAGGGATCCTTTCCCTGCTTCGTCGGGAAAGAGTTCCCGGCGTTCCCGTCGCATCTCAAGAGGAGGCCCTCTCAACAGGACCGGCGAGAGGAACTCCAGGGTCGTGCCACCATTTCAAGAGTCCCCCAGATGTCTCAGTCCATTCCAGAGGAACCTCTTTTCCCTTCACCTACTCGTCTTTCACGCCGAGGATCGACTCACACCAAGGTGGCACGTGGCACAGCCCTGTGGGAAAGCCTCGTGGGAAAGCCTCGAGGGACAGCCTCGAGGGAAAGCCACAGATCCCTTGATCCACGTGACAGGAAGCATGACACTACTGCTGCAGCTCGGGAGGAAAGCGCACGTGCATGCCCCCACTCGAGACGAGGCCTGACTCCCCTGGGGAGACTCAGAAGCACCCCAAGATCCATGGCAACACCGGAGAGGAATCCTCAGGTTCCGGCCCCGACTGCACACAAGGACTGAGGCCCCGGCATGGACGGGAGAGGAATCCCGAGAGGTCCCCTAGCAACTCGCATGGGGACTGGCCTTTCCTGAGGCCACCAGAGCGGGTCCCTGAGGTCCCCGTCGTAACTCGAGAAGACCTGCCACAACTCGAGAAAATCCAGGAGGTTCTCCCCTCCAGGCGAGATGAGGCCCATTTCCGCTGAGGCGTCTCGAGGCTGATCACACCTCACCTCTGGAACTTCGAAAGGGTCCTTCACACCCTTGGTGCAAATCAATAAGTTCCCCGACCTAGCCGTCTCCACTCGAGAGGAATCACGAGGGTCCCGCCCACATCCAGAGGAGCCCCCTTTCCGCCTCGTAGCTCGAGATGAGGTATCCTTTCCCTGCTTCGTCAGGAAAGAGTTCCCGGCGTTCCCGTCGCATCTCAAGAGGAGGCCCTCTCAACAGGACCGGCGAGAGGAACTCCAGGGTCGTGCCACCATTTCAAGAGTCCCCCAGATGTCTCAGTCCATTCCAGAGGAACCTCTTTTCCCTTCACCGGCTCGTCTTTCACGCCGAGGATCGACTCACACCAAGGTGGCACGTGGCACAGCCCTGTGGGAAAGCCTCGTGGGAAAGCCTCGAGGGACAGCCTCGAGGGAAAGCCACAGATCCCTTGATCCACGTGACAGGAAGCGTGACACTACTGCTGCAGCTCGGGAGGAAAGCGCACGTGCATGCCCCCACTCGAGACGAGGCCTGACTCCCCTGGGGAGACTCAGAAGCACCCCAAGATCCATGGCAACACTGGAGAGGAATCCTCAGGTTCCGGCCCCGACTCCACACAAGGACTGAGGCCCCGGCATGGACGGGAGAGGAATCCCGAGAGGTCCCCTAGCAACTCGCATGGGGACTGGCCTTTCCTGAGGCCACCACAGCGGGTCCCTGAGGTCCCCGTCGTAACTCGAGAAGACCTGCCGCAACTCGAGAAAATCCAGGAGGTTCTCCCCTCCAGGCGAGATGAGGCCCATTTCCGCTGAGGCGTCTCGAGGCTGATCACACCTCACCTCTGGAACTTCGAAAGGGTCCTTCACACCCTTGGTGCAAATCAAGAAGTTGCCCGACATAGTCGTCTCCACTCGAGAGGAATCACGAGGGTCCCGCCCACATCCAGAGGAGCCCCGTTTCCGCCTCGTAGCTCGAGATGAGGGATCCTTTCCCTGCTTCGTCGGGAAAGAGTTCCCGGCGTTCCCGTCGCATCTCAAGAGGAGGCCCTCTCAACAGGACCGGCGAGAGGAACTCCAGGGTCGTGCCACCATTCCAAGAGTCCCCCAGATGTCTCAGTCCATTCCAGAGGAACCTCTTTTCCCTTCACCGGCTCGTCTTTCACGCCGAGGATCGACTCACACCAAGGTGGCACGTGGCACAGCCCTGTGGGAAAGCCTTGTGGGAAAGCCTCGAGGGACAGCATCGAGGGAAAGCCACAGATCCCTTGATCCACGTGACAGAAAGCGTGACACTACTGCTGCAGCTCGGGAGGAAAGCGCACGTGCATGCCCCCACTCGAGACGAGGCCTGACTCCCCTGGGGAGACTCAGAAGCACCCCAAGATCCATGGCAACATTGGAGAGGAATCCTCAGGTTCCGGCCCCGACTCCACACAAGGACTGAGGCCCCGGCATGGACGGGAGAGGAATCCCGAGAGGTCCCCTAGAAACTCGCATGGGGACTGGCCTATCCTGAGGCCACCAGAGCGGGTTCCTGAGGTCCCCGTCGTAACTCGAGAAGACCTGCCACAACTCGAGAAAATCCAGGAGGTTCTCCCCTCCAGGCGAGATGAGGCCCATTTCCGCTGAGGCATCTCGAGGCTGATCACACCTCACCTCTGGAACTTCGAAAGGGTCCTTCACACCCTTGGTGCAAATCAAGAAGTTCCCCGACCTAGCCGTCTCCACTCGAGAGGAATCACGAGGGTCCCGCCCACATCCAGAGGAGCCCCGTTTCCGCCTCGTAGCTCGAGATGAGGGATCCTTTCCCTGCTTCGTCGGGAAAGAGTTCCCGGCGTTCCCGTCGCATCTCAAGAGGAGGCCCTCTCAACAGGACCGGCGAGAGGAACTCCAGGGTCGTGCCACCATTCCAAGAGTCCCCCAGATGTCTCAGTCCATTCCAGAGGAACCTCTTTTCCCTTCACCGGCTCGTCTTTCACGCCGAGGATCGACTCACACCAAGGTGGCACGTGGCACAGCCCTGTGGGAAAGCCTCGTGGGAAAGCCTCGAGGGACAGCCTCGAGGGAAAGCCACAGATCCCTTGATCCACGTGACAGGAAGCGTGACACTACTGCTGCAGCTCGGGAGGAAAGCGCACGTGCATGCCCCCACTCGAGACGAGGCCTGACTCCCCTGGGGAGACTCAGAAGCACCCCAAGATCCATGGCAACACTGGAGAGGAATCCTCAGGTTCCGGCCCCGACTCCACACAAGGACTGAGGCCCCGGCATGGACGGGAGAGGAATCCCGAGAGGTCCCCTAGCAACTCGCATGGGGACTGTCCTTTCCTGAGGCCACCAGACCGGGTCCCTGAGGTCCCCGTCGTAACTCGAGAAGACCTGCCGCAACTCGAGAAAATCCAGGAGGTTCTCCCCTCCAGGCGAGATGAGGCCCATTTCCGCTGAGGCGTCTCGAGGCTGATCACACCTCACCTCTGGAACTTCGAAAGGCTCCTTCACACCCTTGGTGCAAATCAAGAAGTTCCCCGACATAGTCGTCTCCACTCGAGAGGAATCACGAGGGTCCCGCCCACATCCAGAGGAGCCCCGTTTCCGCCTCGTAGCTCGAGATGAGGGATCCTTTCCCTGCTTCGTCGGGAAAGAGTTCCCGGCTTTCCCGTCGCATCTCAAGAGGAGGCCCTCTCAACAGGACCGGCGAGAGGAACTCCAGGGTCGTGCCACCATTCCCAGAGTCCCCCAGATGTCTCAGTCCATTCCAGAGGAACCTCTTTTCCCTTCACCGGCTCGTCTTTCACGCCGAGGATCGACTCACACCAAGGTGGCACGTGGCACAGCCCTCTGGGAAAGCCTCGTGGGAAAGCCTCGAGGGACAGCCTCGAGGGAAAGCCACAGATCCCTTGATCCACGTGACAGGAAGCGTGACACTACTGCTGCAGCACGGGAGGAAAGCGCACGTGCATGCCCCCACTCGAGACGAGGCCTGACTCCCCTGGGGAGACTCAGAAGCACCCCAAGATCCATGGCAACACTGGAGAGGAATCCTCAGGTTCCGGCCCCGACTCCACACAAGGACTGAGGCCCCGGCATGGACGGGAGAGGAATCCCGAGAGGTCCCCTATCAACTCGCATGGGGACTGGCCTTTCCTGAGGCCACCAGAGCGGGTCCCTGAGGTCCCCGTGGTAACTCGAGAAGACCTGCCGCAACTCAAGAAAATCCAGGAGGTTCTCCCCTCCAGGCGAGATGAGGCCCATTTCCGCTGAGGCGTCTCGAGGCTGATCACACCTCACCTCTGGAACTTCGAAAGGGTCGTTCACACCCTTGGTGCAAATCAAGAAGTTCCCCGACATACCCGTCTCCACTCGAGAGGAATCACGAGGGTCCCGCCCACATCCAGAGGAGCCCCGTTTCCGCCTCGTAGCTCGAGATGAGGGATCCTTTCCCTGCTTCGTCGGGAAAGAGTTCCCGGCGTTCCCGTCGCATCTCAAGAGGAGGCCCTCTCAACAGGACCGGCGAGAGGAACTCCAGGGTCGTGCCACCATTTCAAGAGTCCCCCAGATGTCTCAGTCCATTCCAGAGGAACCTCTTTTCCCTTCACCTACTCGTCTTTCACGCCGAGGATCGACTCACACCAAGGTGGCACGTGGCACAGCCCTGTGGGAAAGCCTCGTGGGAAAGCCTCGAGGGACAGCCTCGAGGGAAAGCCACAGATCCCTTGATCCACGTGACAGGAAGCATGACACTACTGCTGCAGCTCGGGAGGAAAGCGCACGTGCATGCCCCCACTCGAGACGAGGCCTGACTCCCCTGGGGAGACTCAGAAGCACCCCAAGATCCATGGCAACACCGGAGAGGAATCCTCAGGTTCCGGCCCCGACTGCACACAAGGACTGAGGCCCCGGCATGGACGGGAGAGGAATCCCGAGAGGTCCCCTAGCAACTCGCATGGGGACTGGCCTTTCCTGAGGCCACCAGAGCGGGTCCCTGAGGTCCCCGTCGTAACTCGAGAAGACCTGCCACAACTCGAGAAAATCCAGGAGGTTCTCCCCTCCAGGCGAGATGAGGCCCATTTCCGCTGAGGCGTCTCGAGGCTGATCACACCTCACCTCTGGAACTTCGAAAGGGTCCTTCACACCCTTGGTGCAAATCAATAAGTTCCCCGACCTAGCCGTCTCCACTCGAGAGGAATCACGAGGGTCCCGCCCACATCCAGAGGAGCCCCCTTTCCGCCTCGTAGCTCGAGATGAGGTATCCTTTCCCTGCTTCGTCAGGAAAGAGTTCCCGGCGTTCCCGTCGCATCTCAAGAGGAGGCCCTCTCAACAGGACCGGCGAGAGGAACTCCAGGGTCGTGCCACCATTTCAAGAGTCCCCCAGATGTCTCAGTCCATTCCAGAGGAACCTCTTTTCCCTTCACCGGCTCGTCTTTCACGCCGAGGATCGACTCACACCAAGGTGGCACGTGGCACAGCCCTGTGGGAAAGCCTCGTGGGAAAGCCTCGAGGGACAGCCTCGAGGGAAAGCCACAGATCCCTTGATCCACGTGACAGGAAGCGTGACACTACTGCTGCAGCTCGGGAGGAAAGCGCACGTGCATGCCCCCACTCGAGACGAGGCCTGACTCCCCTGGGGAGACTCAGAAGCACCCCAAGATCCATGGCAACACTGGAGAGGAATCCTCAGGTTCCGGCCCCGACTCCACACAAGGACTGAGGCCCCGGCATGGACGGGAGAGGAATCCCGAGAGGTCCCCTAGCAACTCGCATGGGGACTGGCCTTTCCTGAGGCCACCACAGCGGGTCCCTGAGGTCCCCGTCGTAACTCGAGAAGACCTGCCGCAACTCGAGAAAATCCAGGAGGTTCTCCCCTCCAGGCGAGATGAGGCCCATTTCCGCTGAGGCGTCTCGAGGCTGATCACACCTCACCTCTGGAACTTCGAAAGGGTCCTTCACACCCTTGGTGCAAATCAAGAAGTTGCCCGACATAGTCGTCTCCACTCGAGAGGAATCACGAGGGTCCCGCCCACATCCAGAGGAGCCCCGTTTCCGCCTCGTAGCTCGAGATGAGGGATCCTTTCCCTGCTTCGTCGGGAAAGAGTTCCCGGCGTTCCCGTCGCATCTCAAGAGGAGGCCCTCTCAACAGGACCGGCGAGAGGAACTCCAGGGTCGTGCCACCATTCCAAGAGTCCCCCAGATGTCTCAGTCCATTCCAGAGGAACCTCTTTTCCCTTCACCGGCTCGTCTTTCACGCCGAGGATCGACTCACACCAAGGTGGCACGTGGCACAGCCCTGTGGGAAAGCCTTGTGGGAAAGCCTCGAGGGACAGCCTCGAGGGAAAGCCACAGATCCCTTGATCCACGTGACAGGAAGCGTGACACTACTGCTGCAGCTCGGGAGGAAAGCGCACGTGCATGCCCCCACTCGAGACGAGGCCTGACTCCCCTGGGGAGACTCAGAAGCACCCCAAGATCCATGGCAACACTGGAGAGGAATCCTCAGGTTCCGGCCCCGACTCCACACAAGGACTGAGGCCCCAGCATGGACGGGAGAGGAATCCCGAGAGGTCCCCTAGCAACTCGCATGGGGACTGGCCTTTCCTGAGGCCACCAGAGCGGGTCCCTGAGGTCCCCGTTGTAACTCGAGAAGACCTGCCACAACTCGAGAAAATCCAGGAGGTTCTCCCCTCCAGGCGAGATGAGGCCCATTTCCTCTGAGGCGTCTCGAGGCTGATCACACCTCACCTCTGGAACTTCGAAAGGCTCCTTCACACCCTTGGTGCAAATCAAGAAGTTCCCCGACCTAGCCGTCTCCACTCGAGAGGAATCACGAGGGTCCCGCCCACATCCAGAGGAGCCCCGTTTCCGCCTCGTAGCTCGAGATGAGGGATCCTTTCCCTGCTTCGTCGGGAAAGAGTTCCCGGCGTTCCCGTCGCATCTCAAGAGGAGGCCCTCTCAACAGGACCGGCGAGAGGAACTCCAGGGTCGTGCCACCATTCCAAGAGTCCCCCAGATGTCTCAGTCCATTCCAGAGGAACCTCTTTTCCCTTCACCGGCTCGTCTTTCACGCCGAGGATCGACTCACACCAAGGTGGCACGTGGCACAGCCCTGTGGGAAAGCCTCGTGGGAAAGCCTCGAGGGACAGCCTCGAGGGAAAGCCACAGATCCCATGATCCACGTGACAGGAAGCGTGACACTACTGCTGCAGCTCGGGAGGAAAGCGCACGTGCATGCCCCCACTCGAGACGAGGCCTGACTCCCCTGGGGAGACTCAGAAGCACCCCAAGATCCATGGCAACACTGGAGAGGAATCCTCAGGTTCCGGCCCCGACTCCACACAAGGACTGAGGCCCCGGCATGGACGGGAGAGGAATCCCGAGAGGTCCCCTAGCAACTCGCATGGGGACTGTCCTTTCCTGAGGCCACCAGACCGGGTCCCTGAGGTCCCCGTCGTAACTCGAGAAGACCTGCCGCAACTCGAGAAAATCCAGGAGGTTCTCCCCTCCAGGCGAGATGAGGCCCATTTCCGCTGAGGCGTCTCGAGGCTGATCACACCTCACCTCTGGAACTTCGAAAGGGTCCTTCACACCCTTGGTGCAAATCAAGAAGTTCCCCGACATACCCGTCTCCACTCGAGAGGAATCACGTGGGTCCCGCCCACATCCAGAGGAGCCCCGTTTCCGCCTCGTAGCTCGAGATGAGGGATCCTTTCCCTGCTTCGTCGGGAAAGAGTTCCCGGCGTTCCCGTCGCATCTCAAGAGGAGGCCCTCTCAACAGGAACGGCGAGAGGAACTCCAGGGTCGTGCCACCATTCCAAGAGTCCCCCAGATGTCTCAGTCCATTCCAGAGGAACCTCTTTTCCCTTCACCGGCTCGTCTTTCACGCCGAGGATCGACTCACACCAAGGTGGCACGTGGCACAGCCCTGTGGGAAAGCCTCGTGGGAAAGCCTCGAGGGACAGCATCGAGGGAAAGCCACAGATCCCTTGATCCACGTGACAGAAAGCGTGACACTACTGCTGCAGCTCGGGAGGAAAGCGCACGTGCATGCCCCCACTCGAGACGAGGCCTGACTCCCCTGGGGAGACTCAGAAGCACCCCAAGATCCATGGCAACATTGGAGAGGAATCCTCAGGTTCCGGCCCCGACTCCACACAAGGACTGAGGCCCCGGCATGGACGGGAGAGGAATCCCGAGAGGTCCCCTAGAAACTCGCATGGGGACTGGCCTATCCTGAGGCCACCAGAGCGGGTTCCTGAGGTCCCCGTCGTAACTCGAGAAGACCTGCCACAACTCGAGAAAATCCAGGAGGTTCTCCCCTCCAGGCGAGATGAGGCCCATTTCCGCTGAGGCATCTCGAGGCTGATCACACCTCACCTCTGGAACTTCGAAAGGGTCCTTCACACCCTTGGTGCAAATCAAGAAGTTCCCGGACCTAGCCGTCTCCACTCGAGAGGAATCACGAGGGTCCCGCCCACATCCAGAGGAGCCCCGTTTCCGCCTCGTAGCTCGAGATGAGGGATCCTTTCCCTGCTTCGTCGGGAAAGAGTTCCCGGCGTTCCCGTCGCATCTCAAGAGGAGGCCCTCTCAACAGGACCGGCGAGAGGAACTCCAGGGTCGTGCCACCATTCCAAGAGTCCCCCAGATGTCTCAGTCCATTCCAGAGGAACCTCTTTTCCCTTCACCGGCTCGTCTTTCACGCCGAGGATCGACTCACACCAAGGTGGCACGTGGCACAGCCTTGTGGGAAAGCCTCGTGGGAAAGCCTCGAGGGACAGCCTCGAGGGAAAGCCACAGATCCCTTGATCCACGTGACAGGAAGCGTGACACTACTGCTGCAGCTCGGGAGGAAAGCGCACGTGCATGCCCCCACTCGAGACGAGGCCTGACTCCCCTGGGGAGACTCAGAAGCACCCCAAGATCCATGGCAACACTGGAGAGGAATCCTCAGGTTCCGGCCCCGACTCCACACAAGGACTGAGGCCCCGGCATGGACGGGAGAGGAATCCCGAGAGGTCCCCTAGCAACTCGCATGGGGACTGTCCTTTCCTGAGGCCACCAGACCGGGTCCCTGAGGTCCCCGTCGTAACTCGAGAAGACCTGCCGCAACTCGAGAAAATCCAGGAGGTTCTCCCCTCCAGGCGAGATGAGGCCCATTTCCGCTGAGGCGTCTCGAGGCTGATCACACCTCACCTCTGGAACTTCGAAAGGGTCCTTCACACCCTTGGTGCAAATCAAGAAGTTCCCCGACATACCCGTCTCCACTCGAGAGGAATCACGTGGGTCCCGCCCACATCCAGAGGAGCCCCGTTTCCGCCTCGTAGCTCGAGATGAGGGATCCTTTCCCTGCTTCGTCGGGAAAGAGTTCCCGGCGTTCCCGTCGCATCTCAAGAGGAGGCCCTCTCAACAGGAACGGCGAGAGGAACTCCAGGGTCGTGCCACCATTCCAAGAGTCCCCCAGATATCTCAGTCCATTCCAGAGGAACCTCTTTTCCCTTCACCGGCTCGTCTTTCACGCCGAGGATCGACTCACACCAAGGTGGCACGTGGCACAGCCCTGTGGGAAAGCCTCGTGGGAAAGCCTCGAGGGACAGCATCGAGGGAAAGCCACAGATCCCTTGATCCACGTGACAGAAAGCGTGACACTACTGCTGCAGCTCGGGAGGAAAGCGCACGTGCATGCCCCCACTCGAGACGAGGCCTGACTCCCCTGGGGAGACTCAGAAGCACCCCAAGATCCATGGCAACATTGGAGAGGAATCCTCAGGTTCCGGCCCCGACTCCACACAAGGACTGAGGCCCCGGCATGGACGGGAGAGGAATCCCGAGAGGTCCCCTAGCAACTCGCATGGGGACTGGCCTTTCCTGAGGGCACCATAGCGGGTCCCTGTGGTCCCTGTCGTAACTCGAGAAGACCTGCCGCAACTCGAGAAAATCCAGGAGGTTCTCCCCTCCAGGCGAGATGAGGCCCATTTCTGCTGAGGCATCTCGAGGCTGATCTCACCTCACCTCTGGCACTTCGAAAGGGTCCTTCACACCCTTGGTGCAAATCAAGAAGTTCCCCGACCTAGCCGTCTCCACTCGAGAGGAATCACGTGGGTCCCGCCCACATCCAGAGGAGCCCCGTTTCCGCCTCGTAGCTCGAGATGAGGGATCCTTTCCCTGCTTCGTCGGGAAAGAGTTCCCAGCGTTCCTGTCGCATCTCAAGAGGAGGCCCTCTCAACAGGAACGGCGAGAGGAACTCCAGGGTCGTGCCACCATTCCAAGAGTCCCCCAGATGTCTCAGTCCATTCCAGAGGAACCTCTTTTCCCTTCACCGGCTCGTCTTTCACGCCGAGGATCGACTCACACCAAGGTGGCACGTGACACAGCCCTGTGGGAAAGCCTCGTGGGAAAGCCTCGAGGGACAGCCTCGAGGGAAAGCCACAGATCCCTTGATCCACGTGACAGGAAGCGTGACACTACTGCTGCAGCTCGGGAGGAAAGCGCACGTGCATGCCCCCACTCGAGACGAGGCCTGACTCCCCTGGGGAGACTCAGAAGCACCCCAAGATCCATGGCAACACTGGAGAGGAATCCTCAGGTTCCGGCCC
The DNA here is from genome assembly GCF_023091745.1 of Budorcas taxicolor. Lineage (NCBI taxonomy): Eukaryota > Metazoa > Chordata > Mammalia > Artiodactyla > Bovidae > Budorcas > Budorcas taxicolor. The sequence continues at coordinate 258,337 of NW_026291588.1, forward strand.
CGACTCCACACAAGGACTGAGGCCCCGGCATGGACGGGAGAGGAATCCCGAGAGGTCCCCTAGCAACTCGCATGGGGACTGTCCTTTCCTGAGGCCACCAGACCGGGTCCCTGAGGTCCCCGTCGTAACTCGAGAAGACCTGCCGCAACTCGAGAAAATCCAGGAGGTTCTCCCCTCCAGGCGAGATGAGGCCCATTTCCGCTGAGGCGTCTCGAGGCTGATCACACCTCACCTCTGGAACTTCGAAAGGGTCCTTCACACCCTTGGTGCAAATCAAGAAGTTCCCCGACATACCCGTCTCCACTCGAGAGGAATCACGTGGGTCCCGCCCACATCCAGAGGAGCCCCGTTTCCGCCTCGTAGCTCGAGATGAGGGATCCTTTCCCTGCTTCGTCGGGAAAGAGTTCCCGGCGTTCCCGTCGCATCTCAAGAGGAGGCCCTCTCAACAGGAACGGCGAGAGGAACTCCAGGGTCGTGCCACCATTCCAAGAGTCCCCCAGATGTCTCAGTCCATTCCAGAGGAACCTCTTTTCCCTTCACCGGCTCGTCTTTCACGCCGAGGATCGACTCACACCAAGGTGGCACGTGACACAGCCCTGTGGGAAAGCCTCGTGGGAAAGCCTCGAGGGACAGCCTCGAGGGAAAGCCACAGATCCCTTGATCCACGTGACAGGAAGCGTGACACTACTGCTGCAGCTCGGGAGGAAAGCGCACGTGCATGCCCCCACTCGAGACGAGGCCTGACTCCCCTGGGGAGACTCAGAAGCACCCCAAGATCCATGGCAACACTGGAGAGGAATCCTCAGGTTCCGGCCCCGACTCCACACAAGGACTGAGGCCCCGGCATGGACGGGAGAGGAATCCCGAGAGGTCCCCTAGAAACTCGCATGGGGACTGGCCTATCCTGAGGCCACCAGAGCGGGTTCCTGAGGTCCCCGTCGTAACTCGAGAAGACCTGCCACAACTCGAGAAAATCCAGGAGGTTCTCCCCTCCAGGCGAGATGAGGCCCATTTCCGCTGAGGCATCTCGAGGCTGATCACACCTCACCTCTGGAACTTCGAAAGGGTCCTTCACACCCTTGGTGCAAATCAAGAAGTTCCCCGACCTAGCCGTCTCCACTCGAGAGGAATCACGTGGGTCCCGCCCACATCCAGAGGAGCCCCGTTTCCGCCTCGTAGCTCGAGATAAGGGATCCTTTCCCTGCTTCGTCGGGAAAGAGTTCCCGGCGTTCCCGTCGCATCTCAAGAGGAGGCCCTCTCAACAGGAACGGCGAGAGGAACTCCAGGGTCGTGCCACCATTCCAAGAGTCCCCCAGATGTCTCAGTCCATTCCAGAGGAACCTCTTTTCCCTTCACCGGCTCGTCTTTCACGCCGAGGATCGACTCACACCAAGGTGGCACGTGGCACAGCCCTGTGGGAAAGCCTCGTGGGAAAGCCTCGAGGGACAGCCTTGAGGGAAAGCCACAGATCCCTTGATCCACGTGACAGGAAGCGTGACACTACTGCTGCAGCTCGGGAGGAAAGCGCACGTGCATGCCCCCACTCGAGACGAGGCCTGACTCCCCTGGGGAGACTCAGAAGCACCCCAAGATCCATGGCAACACTGGAGAGGAATCCTCAGGTTCCGGCCCCGACTCCACACAAGGACTGAGGCCCCGGCATGGACGGGAGAGGAATCCCGAGAGGTCCCCTAGCAACTCGCATGGGGACTGGCCTTTCCTGAGGCCAACAGAGCGGGTCCCTGAGGTCCCCGTCGTAACTCGAGAAGACCTGCCGCAACTCGAGAAAATCCAGGAGGTTCTCCCCTCCAGGCGAGATGAGGCCCATTTCCGCTCAGGCGTCTCGAGGCTGATCACACCTCACCTCTGGAACTTCGAAAGGCTCCTTCACACCCTTGGTGCAAATCAAGAAGTTCCCCGACCTAGCCGTCTCCACTCGAGAGGAATCACGAGGGTCCCGCCCACATCCAGAGGAGCCCCGTTTCCGCCTCGTAGCTCGAGATGAGGGATCCTTTACCTGCTTCGTCGGGAAAGAGTTCCCGGCGTTCCCGTCGCATCTCAAGAGGAGGCCCTCTCAACAGGACCGGCGAGAGGAACTCCAGGGTCGTGCCACCATTCCAAGAGTCCCCCAGATGTCTCAGTCCATTCCAGAGAAACCTCTTTTCCCTTCACCGGCTCGTCTTTCACGCCGAGGATCGACTCACACCAAGGTGGCACGTGGCACAGCCCTGTGGGAAAGCCTCGTGGGAAAGCCTCGAGGGACAACCTTGAGGGAAAGCCACAGATCCCTTGATCCACGTGACAGAAAGCGTGACACTACTGCTGCAGGTCGGGAGGAAAGCGCACGTGCATGCCCCCACTCGAGACGAGGCCTGACTCCCCTGGGGAGACTCAGAAGCATCCCAAGATCCCTGGCAACACTGGAGAGGAATCCTCAGGTTCCGGCCCCGACTCCACACAAGGACTGAGGCCCCGGCATGGACGGGAGAGGAATCCCGAGAGGTCCCCTAGAAACTCGCATGGGGACTGGCCTTTCCTGAGGGCACCAGAGCGGGTCCCTGTGATCCCCGTCGTAACTCGAGAAGACCTGCCGCAACTCGAGAAAATCCAGGAGGTTCTCCCCTCCAGGCGAGATGAGGCCCATTTCTGCTGAGGCATCTCTAGGCTGATCACACCTCACCTCTGGCACTTCGAAAGGGGCCTTCACACCCTTGGTGCAAATCAAGAAGTTCCCCTTCTAGCGGTCTCCACTCGAGAGGAATCACGTGGGTCCCGCCCACATCCAGAGGAGCCCCGTTTCCGCCTCGTAGCTCGAGATGAGGGATCCTTTCCCTGCTTCGTCGGGAAAGAGTTCCCAGCGTTCCCGTCGCATCTCAAGAGGAGGCCCTCTCAACAGGAACGGCGAGAGGAACTCCAGGGTCGTGCCACCATTCCAAGAGTCCCCCAGATGTCTCAGTCCATTCCAGAGGAACCTCTTTTCCCTTCACCGGCTCGTCTTTCACGCCGAGGATTGACTCACACCAAGGTGGCACGTGACACAGCCCTGTGGGAAAGCCTCGTGGGAAAGCCTCGAGGGACAGCCTCGAGGGAAAGCCACAGATCCCTTGATCCACGTGACAGGAAGCGTGACACTACTGCTGCAGCTCGGGAGGAAAGCGCACGTGCATGCCCCCACTCGAGACGAGGCCTGACTCCCCTGGGGAGACTCAGAAGCACCCCAAGATCCATGGCAACACTGGAGAGGAATCCTCAGGTTCCGGCCCCGACTCCACACAAGGACTGAGGCCCCGGCATGGACGGGAGAGGAATCCCGAGAGGTCCCCTAGAAACTCGCATGGGGACTGGCCTATCCTGAGGCCACCAGAGCGGGTTCCTGAGGTCCCCGTCGTAACTCGAGAAGACCTGCCACAACTCGAGAAAATCCAGGAGGTTCTCCCCTCCAGGCGAGATGAGGCCCATTTCCGCTGAGGCATCTCGAGGCTGATCACACCTCACCTCTGGAACTTCGAAAGGGTCCTTCACACCCTTGGTGCAAATCAAGAAGTTCCCCGACCTAGCCGTCTCCACTCGAGAGGAATCACGTGGGTCCCGCCCACATCCAGAGGAGCCCCGTTTCCGCCTCGTAGCTCGAGATGAGGGATCCTTTCCCTGCTTCGTCGGGAAAGATTTCCCGGCGTTCCCGTCGCATCTCAAGAGGAGGCCCTCTCAACAGGACCGGCGAGAGGAACTCCAGGGTCGTGCCACCATTCCCAGAGTCCCCCAGATGTCTCAGTCCATTCCAGAGGAACCTCTTTTCCCTTCACCGGCTCGTCTTTCACGCCGAGGATCGACTCACACCAAGGTGGCACGTGGCACAGCCCTGTGGGATAGCCTCGTGAGAAAGCCTCGAGGGACAGCCTCGAGGGAAAGCCACAGATCCCTTGATCCACGTGACAGGAAGCGTGACACTACTGCTGCAGCACGGGAGGAAAGCGCACGTGCATGCCCCCACTCGAGACGAGGCCTGACTCTCCTGGGGAGACTCAGAAGCACCCCAAGATCCATGGCAACACTGGAGAGGAATCCTCAGGTTCCGGCCCCGACTGCACACAAGGACTGAGGCCCCGGCATGGACGGGAGAGGAATCCCGAGAGGTCCCCTAGCAACTCGCATGGGGACTGGCCTTTCCTGAGGCCACCAGAGCGGGTCCCTGAGGTTCCCGTCGTAACTCGAGAAGACCTGCCGCAACTCGAGAAAATCCAGGAGGTTCTCCCCTCCAGGCGAGATGAGGCCCATTTCCGCTGAGGCGTCTCGAGGCTGATCACACCTCACCTCTGGAACTTCGAAAGGGTCCTTCACACCCTTGGTGCAAATCAAGAAGTTCCCCGACCTAGCCGTCTCCACTCGAGAGGAATCACGAGAGTCCCGCCCACATCCAGAGGAGCCCCGTTTCCGCCTCGTAGCTCGAGATGAGGGATCCTTTCCCTGCTTCGTCGGGAAAGAGTTCCCGGCGTTCCCGTCGCATCTCAAGAGGAGGCCCTCTCAACAGGACCGGCGAGAGGAACTCCAGGGTCGTGCCACCATTCCAAGAGTCCCCCAGATGTCTCAGTCCATTCCAGAGGAACCTCTTTTCCCTTCACCGGCTCGTCTTTCACGCCGAGGATCGACTCACACCAAGGTGGCACGTGGCACAGCCCTGTGGGAAAGCCTCGTGGGAAAGCCTCGAGGGACAGCCTCGAGGGAAAGCCACAGATCCCTTGATCCACGTGACAGGAAGCGTGACACTACTGCTGCAGCTCGGGAGGAAAGCGCACGTGCATGCCCCCACTCGAGACGAGGCCTGACTCCCCTGGGGAGACTCAGAAGCACCCCAAGATCCATGGCAACACTGGAGAGGAATCCTCAGGTTCCGGCCCCGACTGCACACAAGGACTGAGGCCCCGGCATGGACGGGAGAGGAATCCCGAGAGGTCCCCTAGCAACTCGCATGGGGACTGGCCTTTCCTGAGGCCACCAGAGCGGGTCCCTGAGGTCCCCGTCGTAACTCGAGAAGACCTGCCGCAACTCGAGAAAATCCAGGAGGTTCTCCCCTCCAGGCGAGATGAGGCCCATTTCCGCTGAGGCGTCTCGAGGCTGATCACACCTCACCTCTGGAACTTCGAAAGGGTCCTTCACACCCTTGGTGCAAATCAAGAAGTTCCCCGACCTAGCCGTCTCCACTCGAGAGGAATCACGAGAGTCCCGCCCACATCCAGAGGAGCCCCGTTTCCGCCTCGTAGCTCGAGATGAGGGATCCTTTCCCTGCTTCGTCGGGAAAGAGTTCCCGGCGTTCCCGTCGCATCTCAAGAGGAGGCCCTCTCAACAGGACCGGCGAGAGGAACTCCAGGGTCGTGCCACCATTCCAAGAGTCCCCCAGATGTCTCAGTCCATTCCAGAGGAACCTCTTTTCCCTTCACCGGCTCGTCTTTCACGCCGAGGATCGACTCACACCAAGGTGGCACGTGGCACAGCCCTGTGGGAAAGCCTCGTGGGAAAGCCTCGAGGGACAGCCTCGAGGGAAAGCCACAGATCCCTTGATCCACGTGACAGGAAGCGTGACACTACTGCTGCAGCTCGGGAGGAAAGCGCACGTGCATGCCCCCACTCGAGACGAGGCCTGACTCCCCTGGGGAGACTCAGAAGCACCCCAAGATCCATGGCAACACTGGAGAGGAATCCTCAGGTTCCGGCCCCGACTGCACACAAGGACTGAGGCCCCGGCATGGACGGGAGAGGAATCCCGAGAGGTCCCCTAGCAACTCGCATGGGGACTGGCCTTTCCTGAGGCCACCAGAGCGGGTCCCTGAGGTCCCCGTCGTAACTCGAGAAGACCTGCCGCAACTCGAGAAAATCCAGGAGGTTCTCCCCTCCAGGCGAGATGAGGCCCATTTCCGCTGAGGCGTCTCGAGGCTGATCACACCTCACCTCTGGAACTTCGAAAGGGTCCTTCACACCCTTGGTGCAAATCAAGAAGTTCCCCGACCTAGCCGTCTCCACTCGAGAGGAATCACGAGAGTCCCGCCCACATCCAGAGGAGCCCCGTTTCCGCCTCGTAGCTCGAGATGAGGGATCCTTTCCCTGCTTCGTCGGGAAAGAGTTCCCGGCGTTCCCGTCGCATCTCAAGAGGAGGCCCTCTCAACAGGACCGGCGAGAGGAACTCCAGGGTCGTGCCACCATTCCAAGAGTCCCCCAGATGTCTCAGTCCATTCCAGAGGAACCTCTTTTCCCTTCACCGGCTCGTCTTTCACGCCGAGGATCGACTCACACCAAGGTGGCACGTGGCACAGCCCTGTGGGAAAGCCTCGTGGGAAAGCCTCGAGGGACAGCCTCGAGGGAAAGCCACAGATCCCTTGATCCACGTGACAGGAAGCGTGACACTACTGCTGCAGCTCGGGAGGAAAGCGCACGTGCATGCCCCCACTCGAGACGAGGCCTGACTCCCCTGGGGAGACTCAGAAGCACCCCAAGATCCATGGCAACACTGGAGAGGAATCCTCAGGTTCCGGCCCCGACTGCACACAAGGACTGAGGCCCCGGCATGGACGGGAGAGGAATCCCGAGAGGTCCCCTAGCAACTCGCATGGGGACTGGCCTTTCCTGAGGCCACCAGAGCGGGTCCCTGAGGTCCCCGTCGTAACTCGAGAAGACCTGCCGCAACTCGAGAAAATCCAGGAGGTTCTCCCCTCCAGGCGAGATGAGGCCCATTTCCGCTGAGGCGTCTCGAGGCTGATCACACCTCACCTCTGGAACTTCGAAAGGGTCCTTCACACCCTTGGTGCAAATCAAGAAGTTCCCCGACCTAGCCGTCTCCACTCGAGAGGAATCACGAGAGTCCCGCCCACATCCAGAGGAGCCCCGTTTCCGCCTCGTAGCTCGAGATGAGGGATCCTTTCCCTGCTTCGTCGGGAAAGAGTTCCCGGCGTTCCCGTCGCATCTCAAGAGGAGGCCCTCTCAACAGGACCGGCGAGAGGAACTCCAGGGTCGTGCCACCATTCCAAGAGTCCCCCAGATGTCTCAGTCCATTCCAGAGGAACCTCTTTTCCCTTCACCGGCTCGTCTTTCACGCCGAGGATCGACTCACACCAAGGTGGCACGTGGCACAGCCCTGTGGGAAAGCCTCGTGGGAAAGCCTCGAGGGACAGCCTCGAGGGAAAGCCACAGATCCCTTGATCCACGTGACAGGAAGCGTGACACTACTGCTGCAGCTCGGGAGGAAAGCGCACGTGCATGCCCCCACTCGAGACGAGGCCTGACTCCCCTGGGGAGACTCAGAAGCACCCCAAGATCCATGGCAACACTGGAGAGGAATCCTCAGGTTCCGGCCCCGACTCCACACAAGGACTGAGGCCCCGGCATGGACGGGAGAGGAATCCCGAGAGGTCCCCTAGCAACTCGCATGGGGACTGGCCTTTCCTGAGGCCACCAGAGCGGGTCCCTGAGGTCCCCGTCGTAACTCGAGAAGACCTGCCGCAACTCGAGAAAATCCAGGAGGTTCTCCCCTCCAGGCGAGATGAGGCCCATTTCCGCTGAGGCGTCTCGAGGCTGATCACACCTCACCTCTGGAACTTCGAAAGGGTCCTTCACACCCTTGGTGCAAATCAAGAAGTTCCCCGACCTAGCCGTCTCCACTCGAGAGGAATCACGAGAGTCCCGCCCACATCCAGAGGAGCCCCGTTTCCGCCTCGTAGCTCGAGATGAGGGATCCTTTCCCTGCTTCGTCGGGAAAGAGTTACCGGCGTTCCCGTCGCATCTCAAGAGGAGGCCCTCTCAACAGGACCGGCGAGAGGAACTCCAGGGTCGTGCCACCATTCCAAGAGTCCCCCAGATGTCTCAGTCCATTCCAGAGGAACCTCTTTTCCCTTCACCGGCTCGTCTTTCACGCCGAGGATCGACTCACACCATGGTGGCACGTGGCACAGCCCTGTGGGAAAGCCTCGTGGGAAAGCCTCGAGGGACAGCCTCGAGGGAAAGCCACAGATCCTTTGATCCACGTGACAGGAAGCGTGACACTACTGCTGCAGCTCGGGAGGAAAGCGCACGTGCATGCCCCCACTCGAGACGAGGCCTGACTCCCCTGGGGAGACTCAGAAGCACCCCAAGATCCATGGCAACACTGGAGAGGAATCCTCAGGTTCCGGCCCCGACTCCACACAAGGACTGAGGCCCCGGCATGGACGGGAGAGGAATCCCGAGAGGTCCCCTAGCAACTCGCATGGGGACTGGCCTTTCCTGAGGCCACCAGAGCGGGTCCCTGAGGTCCCCGTCGTAACTCGAGAAGACCTGCCGCAACTCGAGAAAATCCAGGAGGTTCTCCCCTCCAGGCGAGATGAGGCCCATTTCCGCTGAGGCGTCTCGAGGCTGATCACACCTCACCTCTGGAACTTCGAAAGGGTCCTTCACACCCTTGGTGCAAATCAAGTTCCCCGACCTAGCCGTCTCCACTCGAGAGGAATCACGAGAGTCCCGCCCACATCCAGAGGAGCCCCGTTTCCGCCTCGTAGCTCGAGATGAGGGATCCTTTCCCTGCTTCGTCGGGAAAGAGTTCCCGGCGTTCCCATCGCATCTCAAGAGGAGGCCCTCTCAACAGGACCGGCGAGAGGAACTCCAGGGTCGTGCCACCATTCCAAGAGTCCCCCAGATGTCTCAGTCCATTCCAGAGGAACCTCTTTTCCCTTCACCGGCTCGTCTTTCACGCCGAGGATCGACTCACACCAAGGTGGCACGTGGCACAGCCCTGTGGGAAAGCCTCGTGGGAAAGCCTCGAGGGACAGCCTCGAGGGAAAGCCACAGATCCCTTGATCCACGTGACAGGAAGCGTGACACTACTGCTGCAGCTCGGGAGGAAAGCGCACGTGCATGCCCCCACTCGAGACGAGGCCTGACTCCCCTGGGGAGACTCAGAAGCACCCCAAGATCCATGGCAACACTGGAGAGGAATCCTCAGGTTCCGGCCCCGACTCCACACAAGGACTGAGGCCCCGGCATGGACGGGAGAGGAATCCCGAGAGGTCCCCTAGCAACTCGCATGGGGACTGGCCTTTCCTGAGGCCACCAGAGCGGGTCCCTGAGGTCCCCGTCGTAACTCGAGAAGACCTGCCGCAACTCGAGAAAATCCAGGAGGTTCTCCCCTCCAGGCGAGATGAGGCCCATTTCCGCTGAGGCGTCTCGAGGCTGATCACACCTCACCTCTGGAACTTCGAAAGGGTCCTTCACACCCTTGGTGCAAATCAAGAAGTTCCCCGACATAGTCGTCTCCACTCGAGAGGAATCACGAGGGTCCCGCCCACATCCAGAGGAGCCCCGTTTCCGCCTCGTAGCTCGAGATGAGGGATCCTTTCCCTGCTTCGTCGGGAAAGAGTTCCCGGCGTTCCCGTCGCATCTCAAGAGGAGGCCCTCTCAACAGGACCGGCGAGAGGAACTCCAGGGTCGTGCCACCATTCCCAGAGTCCCCCAGATGTCTCAGTCCATTCCAGAGGAACCTCTTTTCCCTTCACTGGCTCGTCTTTCACGCCGAGGATCGACTCACACCAAGGTGGCACGTGGCACAGCCCTGTGGGAAAGCCTCGTGGGAAAGCCTCGAGGGACAGCCTCGAGGGAAAGCCACAGATCCCTTGATCCACGTGACAGGAAGCGTGACACTACTGCTGCAGCTCGGGAGGAAAGCGCACGTGCATGCCCCCACTCGAGACGAGGCCTGACTCCCCTGGGGAGACTCAGAAGCACCCCAAGATCCATGGCAACACTGGAGAGGAATTCTCAGGTTCCAGCCCCGACTCCACACAAGGACTGAGGCCCCGGCATGGACGGGAGAGGAATCCCGAGAGGTCCCCTAGCAACTCGCATGAGGACTGGCCTTTCCTGAGGCCACCAGAGCGGGTCCCTGAGGTCCCCGTGGTAACTCGAGAAGACCTGCCGCAACTCGAGAAAATCCAGGAGGTTCTCCCCTCCAGGCGAGATGAGGCCCATTTCCGCTGAGGCGTCTCGAGGCTGATCACACCTCACCTCTGGAACTTCGAAAGGGTCCTTCACACCCTTGGTGCAAATCAAGAAGTTCCCCGACCTAGCCGTCTCCACTCGAGAGGAATCACGAGAGTCCCGCCCACATCCAGAGGAGCCCCGTTTCCGCCTCGTAGCTCGAGATGAGGGATCATTTCCCTGCTTCGTCGGGAAAGAGTTACCGGCGTTCCCGTCGCATCTCAAGAGGAGGCCCTCTCAACAGGACCGGCGAGAGGAACTCCAGGGTCGTGCCACCATTCCAAGAGTCCCCCAGATGTCTCAGTCCATTCCAGAGGAACCTCTTTTCCCTTCACCGGCTCGTCTTTCACGCCGAGGATCGACTCACACCAAGGTGGCACGTGGCACAGCCCTGTGGGAAAGCCTCGTGGGAAAGCCTCGAGGGACAGCCTCGAGGGAAAGCCACAGATCCCTTGATCCACGTGACAGGAAGCGTGACACTACTGCTGCAGCTCGGGAGGAAAGCGCACGTGCATGCCCCCACTCGAGACGAGGCCTGACTCCCCTGGGGAGACTCAGAAGCACCCCAAGATCCATGGCAACACTGGAGAGGAATCCTCAGGTTCCGGCCCCGACTCCACACAAGGACTGAGGCCCCGGCATGGACGGGAGAGGAATCCCGAGAGGTCCCCTAGCAACTCGCATGGGGACTGGCCTTTCCTGAGGCCACCAGAGCGGGTCCCTGAGGTCCCCGTCGTAACTCGAGAAGACCTGCCGCAACTCGAGAAAATCCAGGAGGTTCTCCCCTCCAGGCGAGATGAGGCCCATTTCCGCTGAGGCGTCTCGAGGCTGATCACACCTCACCTCTGGAACTTCGAAAGGCTCCTTCACACCCTTGGTGCAAATCAAGAAGTTCCCCGACATAGTCGTCTCCACTCGAGAGGAATCACGAGGGTCCCGCCCACATCCAGAGGAGCCCCGTTTCCGCCTCGTAGCTCGAGATGAGGGATCCTTTCCCTGCTTCGTCGGGAAAGAGTTCCCGGCGTTCCCGTCGCATCTCAAGAGGAGGCCCTCTCAACAGGACCGGCGAGAGGAACTCCAGGGTCGTGCCACCATTCCCAGAGTCCCCCAGATGTCTCAGTCCATTCCAGAGGAACCTCTTTTCCCTTCACCGGCTCGTCTTTCACGCCGAGGATCGACTCACACCAAGGTGGCACGTGGCACAGCCCTGTGGGAAAGCCTCGTGGGAAAGCCTCGAGGGACAGCCTCGAGGGAAAGCCACAGATCCCTTGATCCACCTGACAGGAAGCGTGACACTACTGCTGCAGCTCGGGAGGAAAGCGCACGTGCATGCCCCCACTCGAGACGAGGCCTGACTCCCCTGGGGAGACTCAGAAGCACCCCAAGATCCATGGCAACACTGGAGAGGAATCCTCAGGTTCCGGCCCCGACTCCACACAAGGACTGAGGCCCCGGCATGGACGGGAGAGGAATCCCGAGAGGTCCCCTAGCAACTCGCATGGGGACTGGCCTTTCCTGAGGCCACCAGAGCGGGTCCCTGAGGTCCCCGTGGTAACTCGAGAAGACCTGCCGCAACTCGAGAAAATCCAGGAGGTTCTCCCCTCCAGGCGAGATGAGGCCCATTTCCGCTGAGGCGTCTCGAGGCTGATCACACCTCACCTCTGGAACTTCGAAAGGGTCCTTCACACCCTTGGTGCAAATCAAGAAGTTCCCCGACATACCCGTCTCCACTCGAGAGGAATCACGAGGGTCCCGCCCACATCCAGAGGAGCCCCGTTTCCGCCTCGTAGCTCGAGATGAGGGATCCTTTCCCTGCTTCGTCGGGAAAGAGTTCCCGGCGTTCCCGTCGCATCTCAAGAGGAGGCCCTCTCAACGGGACCGGCGAGAGGAACTCCAGGGTCGTGCCACCATTCCCAGAGTCCCCCAGATGTCTCAGTCCATTCCAGAGGAACCTCTTTTCCCTTCACTGGCTCGTCTTTCACGCCGAGGATCGACTCACACCAAGGTGGCACGTGGCACAGCCCTGTGGGAAAGCCTCGTGGGAAAGCCTCGAGGGACAGCCTCGAGGGAAAGCCACAGATCCCTTGATCCACGTGACAGGAAGCGTGACACTACTGCTGCAGCTCGGGAGGAAAGCGCACGTGCATGCCCCCACTCGAGACGAGGCCTGACTCCCCTGGGGAGACTCAGAAGCACCCCAAGATCCATGGCAACACTGGAGAGGAATCCTCAGGTTCCAGCCCCGACTCCACACAAGGACTGAGGCCCCGGCATGGACGGGAGAGGAATCCCGAGAGGTCCCCTAGCAACTCGCATGAGGACTGGCCTTTCCTGAGGCCACCAGAGCGGGTCCCTGAGGTCCCCGTGGTAACTCGAGAAGACCTGCCGCAACTCGAGAAAATCCAGGAGGTTCTCCCCTCCAGGCGAGATGAGGCCCATTTCCGCTGAGGCGTCTCGAGGCTGATCACACCTCACCTCTGGAACTTCGAAAGGGTCCTTCACACCCTTGGTGCAAATCAAGAAGTTCCCCGACATAGTCGTCTCCACTCGAGAGGAATCACGAGGGTCCCGCCCACATCCAGAGGAGCCCCGTTTCCGCCTCGTAGCTCGAGATGAGGGATCCTTTCCCTGCTTCGTCGGGAAAGAGTTCCCGGCGTTCCCGTCGCATCTCAAGAGGAGGCCCTCTCAACAGGACCGGCGAGAGGAACTCCAGGGTCGTGCCACCATTCCAAGAGTCCCCCAGATGTCTCAGTCCATTCCAGAGGAACCTCTTTTCCCTTCACCGGCTCGTCTTTCACACCGAGGATCGACTCACACCAAGGTGGCACGTGGCACAGCCCTGTGGGAAAGCCTCGTGGGAAAGCCTCGAGGGACAGCCTCGAGGGAAAGCCACAGATCCCTTGATCCACGTGACAGGAAGCGTGACACTACTGCTGCAGCTCGGGAGGAAAGCGCACGTGCATGCCCCCACTCGAGACGAGGCCTGACTCCCCTGGGGAGACTCAGAAGCACCCCAAGATCCATGGCAACACTGGAGAGGAATCCTCAGGTTCCGGCCCCGACTCCACACAAGGACTGAGGCCCCGGCATGGACGGGAGAGGAATCCCGAGAGGTCCCCTAGCAACTCGCATGGGGACTGGCCTTTCCTGAGGCCACCAGAGCGGGTCCCTGAGGTCCCCGTGGTAACTCGAGAAGACCTGCCGCAACTCGAGAAAATCCAGGAGGTTCTCCCCTCCAGGCGAGATGAGGCCCATTTCCGCTGAGGCGTCTCGAGGCTGATCACACCTCACCTCTGGAACTTCGAAAGGGTCCTTCACACCCTTGGTGCAAATCAAGAAGTTCCCCGACATACCCGTCTCCACTCGAGAGGAATCACGAGGGTCCCGCCCACATCCAGAGGAGCCCCGTTTCCGCCTCGTAGCTCGAGATGAGGGATCCTTTCCCTGCTTCGTCGGGAAAGAGTTCCCGGCGTTCCCGTCGCATCTCAAGAGGAGGCCCTCTCAACAGGACCGGCGAGAGGAACTCCAGGGTCGTGCCACCATTTCAAGAGTCCCCCAGATGTCTCAGTCCATTCCAGAGGAACCTCTTTTCCCTTCACCTGCTCGTCTTTCACGCCGAGGATCGACTCACACCAAGGTGGCACGTGGCACAGCCCTGTGGGAAAGCCTCGTGGGAAAGCCTCGAGGGACAGCCTCGAGGGAAAGCCACAGATCCCTTGATCCACGTGACAGGAAGCGTGACACTACTGCTGCAGCTCGGGAGGAAAGCGCACGTGCATGCCCCCACTCGAGACGAGGCCTGACTCCCCTGGGGAGACTCAGAAGCACCCCAAGATCCATGGCAACACTGGAGAGGAATCCTCAGGTTCCGGCCCCGACTGCACACAAGGACTGAGGCCCCGGCATGGACGGGAGAGGAATCCCGAGAGGTCCCCTAGCAACTCGCATGGGGACTGGCCTTTCCTGAGGCCACCAGAGCGGGTCCCTGAGGTCCCCGTCGTAACTCGAGAAGACCTGCCGCAACTCGAGAAAATCCAGGAGGTTCTCCCCTCCAGGCGAGATGAGGCCCATTTCCGCTGAGGCGTCTCGAGGCTGATCACACCTCACCTCTGGAACTTCGAAAGGGTCCTTCACACCCTTGGTGCAAATCAAGAAGTTCCCCGACCTAGCCGTCTCCACTCGAGAGGAATCACGAGAGTCCCGCCCACATCCAGAGGAGCCCCGTTTCCGCCTCGTAGCTCGAGATGAGGGATCCTTTCCCTGCTTCGTCGGGAAAGAGTTACCGGCGTTCCCGTCGCATCTCAAGAGGAGGCCCTCTCAACAGGACCGGCGAGAGGAACTCCAGGGTCGTGCCACCATTCCAAGAGTCCCCCAGATGTCTCAGTCCATTCCAGAGGAACCTCTTTTCCCTTCACCGGCTCGTCTTTCACGCCGAGGATCGACTCACACCAAGGTGGCACGTGGCACAGCCCTGTGGGAAAGCCTCGTGGGAAAGCCTCGAGGGACAGCCTCGAGGGAAAGCCACAGATCCCTTGATCCACGTGACAGGAAGCGTGACACTACTGCTGCAGCTCGGGAGGAAAGCGCACGTGCATGCCCCCACTCGAGACGAGGCCTGACTCCCCTGGGGAGACTCAGAAGCACCCCAAGATCCATGGCAACACTGGAGAGGAATCCTCAGGTTCCGGCCCCGACTCCACACAAGGACTGAGGCCCCGGCATGGACGGGAGAGGAATCCCGAGAGGTCCCCTAGCAACTCGCATGGGGACTGGCCTTTCCTGAGGCCACCAGAGCGGGTCCCTGAGGTCCCCGTGGTAACTCGAGAAGACCTGCCGCAACTCGAGAAAATCCAGGAGGTTCTCCCCTCCAGGCGAGATGAGGCCCATTTCCGCTGAGGCGTCTCGAGGCTGATCACACCTCACCTCTGGAACTTCGAAAGGGTCCTTCACACCCTTGGTGCAAATCAAGAAGTTCCCCGACATACCCGTCTCCACTCGAGAGGAATCACGAGGGTCCCGCCCACATCCAGAGGAGCCCCGTTTCCGCCTCGTAGCTCGAGATGAGGGATCCTTTCCCTGCTTCGTCGGGAAAGAGTTCCCGGCGTTCCCGTCGCATCTCAAGAGGAGGCCCTCTCAACAGGACCGGCGAGAGGAACTCCAGGGTCGTGCCACCATTTCAAGAGTCCCCCAGATGTCTCAGTCCATTCCAGAGGAACCTCTTTTCCCTTCACCTGCTCGTCTTTCACGCCGAGGATCGACTCACACCAAGGTGGCACGTGGCACAGCCCTGTGGGAAAGCCTCGTGGGAAAGCCTCGAGGGACAGCCTCGAGGGAAAGCCACAGATCCCTTGATCCACGTGACAGGAAGCGTGACACTACTGCTGCAGCTCGGGAGGAAAGCGCACGTGCATGCCCCCACTCGAGACGAGGCCTGACTCCCCTGGGGAGACTCAGAAGCACCCCAAGATCCATGGCAACACTGGAGAGGAATCCTCAGGTTCCGGCCCCGACTGCACACAAGGACTGAGGCCCCGGCATGGACGGGAGAGGAATCCCGAGAGGTCCCCTAGCAACTCGCATGGGGACTGGCCTTTCCTGAGGCCACCAGAGCGGGTCCCTGAGGTCCCCGTCGTAACTCGAGAAGACCTGCCGCAACTCGAGAAAATCCAGGAGGTTCTCCCCTCCAGGCGAGATGAGGCCCATTTCCGCTGAGGCGTCTCGAGGCTGATCACACCTCACCTCTGGAACTTCGAAAGGGTCCTTCACACCCTTGGTGCAAATCAAGAAGTTCCCCGACCTAGCCGTCTCCACTCGAGAGGAATCACGAGAGTCCCGCCCACATCCAGAGGAGCCCCGTTTCCGCCTCGTAGCTCGAGATGAGGGATCATTTCCCTGCTTCGTCGGGAAAGAGATACCGGCGTTCCCGTCGCATCTCAAGAGGAGGCCCTCTCAACAGGACCGGCGAGAGGAACTCCAGGGTCGTGCCACCATTCCAAAAGTCCCCCAGATGTCTCAGTCCATTCCAGAGGAACCTCTTTTCCCTTCACCGGCTCGTCTTTCACGCCGAGGATCGACTCACACCAAGGTGGCACGTGGCACAGCCCTGTGGGAAAGCCTCGTGGGAAAGCCTCGAGGGACAGCCTCGAGGGAAAGCCACAGATCCCTTGATCCACGTGACAGGAAGCGTGACACTACTGCTGCAGCTCGGGAGGAAAGCGCACGTGCATGCCCCCACTCGAGACGAGGCCTGACTCCCCTGGGGAGACTCAGAAGCACCCCAAGATCCATGGCAACACTGGAGAGGAATCCTCAGGTTCCGGCCCCGACTCCACACAAGGACTGAGGCCCCGGCATGGACGGGAGAGGAATCCCGAGAGGTCCCCTAGCAACTCGCATGGGGACTGGCCTTTCCTGAGGCCACCAGAGCGGGTCCCTGAGGTCCCCGTCGTAACTCGAGAAGACCTGCCGCAACTCGAGAAAATCCAGGAGGTTCTCCCCTCCAGGCGAGATGAGGCCCATTTCCGCTGAGGCGTCTCGAGGCTGATCACACCTCACCTCTGGAACTTCGAAAGGCTCCTTCACACCCTTGGTGCAAATCAAGAAGTTCCCCGACATAGTCGTCTCCACTCGAGAGGAATCACGAGGGTCCCGCCCACATCCAGAGGAGCCCCGTTTCCGCCTCGTAGCTCGAGATGAGGGATCCTTTCCCTGCTTCGTCGGGAAAGAGTTCCCGGCGTTCCCGTCGCATCTCAAGAGGAGGCCCTCTCAACAGGACCGGCGAGAGGAACTCCAGGGTCGTGCCACCATTCCAAGAGTCCCCCAGATGTCTCAGTCCATTCCAGAGGAACCTCTTTTCCCTTCACCGGCTCGTCTTTCACGCCGAGGATCGACTCACACCAAGGTGGCACGTGGCACAGCCCTGTGGGAAAGCCTCGTGGGAAAGCCTCGAGGGACAGCCTCGAGGGAAAGCCACAGATCCCTTGATCCACGTGACAGGAAGCGTGACACTACTGCTGCAGCTCGGGAGGAAAGCGCACGTGCATGCCCCCACTCGAGACGAGGCCTGACTCCCCTGGGGAGACTCAGAAGCACCCCAAGATCCATGGCAACACTGGAGAGGAATCCTCAGGTTCCGGCCCCGACTCCACACAAGGACTGAGGCCCCGGCATGGACGGGAGAGGAATCCCGAGAGGTCCCCTATCAACTCGCATGGGGACTGGCCTTTCCTGAGGCCACCAGAGCGGGTCCCTGAGGTCCCCGTGGTAACTCGAGAAGACCTGCCGCAACTCGAGAAAATCCAGGAGGTTCTCCCCTCCAGGCGAGATGAGGCCCATTTCCGCTGAGGCGTCTCGAGGCTGATCACACCTCACCTCTGGAACTTCGAAAGGGTCCTTCACACCCTTGGTGCAAATCAAGAAGTTCCCCGACATACCCGTCTCCACTCGAGAGGAATCACGAGGGTCCCGCCCACATCCAGAGGAGCCCCGTTTCCGCCTCGTAGCTCGAGATGAGGGATCCTTTCCCTGCTTCGTCGGGAAAGAGTTCCCGGCGTTCCCGTCGCATCTCAAGAGGAGGCCCTCTCAACAGGACCGGCGAGAGGAACTCCAGGGTCGTGCCACCATTTCAAGAGTCCCCCAGATGTCTCAGTCCATTCCAGAGGAACCTCTTTTCCCTTCACCGGCTCGTCTTTCACGCCGAGGATCGACTCACACCAAGGTGGCACGTGGCACAGCCCTGTGGGAAAGCCTCGTGGGAAAGCCTCGAGGGACAGCCTCGAGGGAAAGCCACAGATCCCTTGATCCACGTGACAGGAAGCGTGACACTACTGCTGCAGCTCGGGAGGAAAGCGCACGTGCATGCCCCCACTCGAGACGAGGCCTGACTCCCCTGGGGAGACTCAGAAGCACCCCAAGATCCATGGCAACACTGGAGAGGAATCCTCAGGTTCCGGCCCCGACTCCACACAAGGACTGAGGCCCCGGCATGGACGGGAGAGGAATCCCGAGAGGTCCCCTAGCAACTCGCATGGGGACTGGCCTTTCCTGAGGCCACCAGAGCGGGTCCCTGAGGTCCCCGTCGTAACTCGAGAAGACCTGCCGCAACTCGAGAAAATCCAGGAGGTTCTCCCCTCCAGGCGAGATGAGGCCCATTTCCGCTGAGGCGTCTCGAGGCTGATCACACCTCACCTCTGGAACTTCGAAAGGGTCCTTCACACCCTTGGTGCAAATCAAGAAGTTGCCCGACATAGTTGTCTCCACTCGAGAGGAATCACGAGGGTCCCGCCCACATCCAGAGGAGCCCCGTTTCCGCCTCGTAGCTCGAGATGAGGGATCCTTTCCCTGCTTCGTCGGGAAAGAGTTCCCGGCGTTCCCGTCGCATCTCAAGAGGAGGCCCTCTCAACAGGACCGGCGAGAGGAACTCCAGGGTCGTGCCACCATTCCAAGAGTCCCCCAGATGTCTCAGTCCATTCCAGAGGAACCTCTTTTCCCTTCACCGGCTCGTCTTTCACGCCGAGGATCGACTCACACCAAGGTGGCACGTGGCACAGCCCTGTGGGAAAGCCTCGTGGGAAAGCCTCGAGGGACAGCCTCGAGGGAAAGCCACAGATCCCTTGATCCACGTGACAGGAAGCGTGACACTACTGCTGCAGCTCGGGAGGAAAGCGCACGTGCATGCCCCCACTAGAGACGAGGCCTGACTCCCCTGGGGAGACTCAGAAGCACCCCAAGATCCATGGCAACACTGGAGAGGAATCCTCAGGTTCCGGCCCCGACTCCACACAAGGACTGAGGCCCCGGCATGGACGGGAGAGGAATCCCGAGAGGTCCCCTAGCAACTCGCATGGGGACTGTCCTTTCCTGAGGCCACCAGACCGGGTCCCTGAGGTCCCCGTCGTAACTCGAGAAGACCTGCCGCAACTCGAGAAAATCCAGGAGGTTCTCCCCTCCAGGCGAGATGAGGCCCATTTCCGCTGAGGCGTCTCGAGGCTGATCACACCTCACCTCTGGAACTTCGAAAGGGTCCTTCACACCCTTGGTGCAAATCAAGAAGTTCCCCGACATACCCGTCTCCACTCGAGAGGAATCACGTGGGTCCCGCCCACATCCAGAGGAGCCCCGTTTCCGCCTCGTAGCTCGAGATGAGGGATCCTTTCCCTGCTTCGTCGGGAAAGAGTTCCCGGCGTTCCCGTCGCATCTCAAGAGGAGGCCCTCTCAACAGGAACGGCGAGAGGAACTCCAGGGTCGTGCCACCATTCCAAGAGTCCCCCAGATGTCTCAGTCCATTCCAGAGGAACCTCTTTTCCCTTCACCGGCTCGTCTTTCACGCCGAGGATCGACTCACACCAAGGTGGCACGTGGCACAGCCCTGTGGGAAAGCCTCGTGGGAAAGCCTCGAGGGACAGAATCGAGGGAAAGCCACAGATCCCTTGATCCACGTGACAGAAAGCGTGACACTACTGCTGCAGCTCGGGAGGAAAGCGCACGTGCATGCCCCCACTCGAGACGAGGCCTGACTCCCCTGGGGAGACTCAGAAGCACCCCAAGATCCATGGCAACATTGGAGAGGAATCCTCAGGTTCCGGCCCCGACTCCACACAAGGACTGAGGCCCCGGCATGGACGGGAGAGGAATCCCGAGAGGTCCCCTAGAAACTCGCATGGGGACTGGCCTATCCTGAGGCCACCAGAGCGGGTTCCTGAGGTCCCCGTCGTAACTCGAGAAGACCTGCCACAACTCGAGAAAATCCAGGAGGTTCTCCCCTCCAGGCGAGATGAGGCCCATTTCCGCTGAGGCATCTCGAGGCTGATCACACCTCACCTCTGGAACTTCGAAAGGGTCCTTCACACCCTTGGTGCAAATCAAGAAGTTCCCGGACCTAGCCGTCTCCACTCGAGAGGAATCACGAGGGTCCCGCCCACATCCAGAGGAGCCCCGTTTCCGCCTCGTAGCTCGAGATGAGGGATCCTTTCCCTGCTTCGTCGGGAAAGAGTTCCCGGCGTTCCCGTCGCATCTCAAGAGGAGGCCCTCTCAACAGGACTGGCGAGAGGAACTCCAGGGTCGTGCCACCATTCCAAGAGTCCCCCAGATGTCTCAGTCCATTCCAGAGGAACCTCTTTTCCCTTCATCGGCTCGTCTTTCACGCCGAGGATCGACTCACACCAAGGTGGCACGTGGCACAGCCCTGTGGGAAAGCCTCGTGGGAAAGCCTCGAGGGACAGCCTCGAGGGAAAGCCACAGATCCCTTGATCCACGTGACAGGAAGCGTGACACTACTGCTGCAGCTCGGGAGGAAAGCGCACGTGCATGCCCCCACTCGAGACGAGGCCTGACTCCCCTGGGGAGACTCAGAAGCACCCCAAGATCCATGGCAACACTGGAGAGGAATCCTCAGGTTCCGGCCCCGACTCCACACAAGGACTGAGGCCCCGGCATGGACGGGAGAGGAATCCCGAGAGGTCCCCTAGCAACTCGCATGGGGACTGTCCTTTCCTGAGGCCACCAGACCGGGTCCCTGAGGTCCCCGTCGTAACTCGAGAAGACCTGCCGCAACTCGAGAAAATCCAGGAGGTTCTCCCCTCCAGGCGAGATGAGGCCCATTTCCGCTGAGGCGTCTCGAGGCTGATCACACCTCACCTCTGGAACTTCGAAAGGGTCCTTCACACCCTTGGTGCAAATCAAGAAGTTCCCCGACCTAGCCGTCTCCACTCGAGAGGAATCACGTGGGTCCCGCCCACATCCAGAGGAGCCCCGTTTCCGCCTCGTAGCTCGAGATGAGGGATCCTTTCCCTGCTTCGTCGGGAAAGAGTTCCCGGCGTTCCCGTCGCATCTCAAGAGGAGGCCCTCTCAACAGGAACGGCGAGAGGAACTCCAGGGTCGTGCCACCATTCCAAGAGTCCCCCAGATGTCTCAGTCCATTCCAGAGGAACCTCTTTTCCCTTCACCGGCTCGTCTTTCACGCCGAGGATCGACTCACACCAAGGTGGCACGTGGCACAGCCCTGTGGGAAAGCCTCGTGGGAAAGCCTCGAGGGACAGCATCGAGGGAAAGCCACAGATCCCTTGATCCACGTGACAGAAAGCGTGACACTACTGCTGCAGCTCGGGAGGAAAGCGCACGTGCATGCCCCCACTCGAGACGAGGCCTGACTCCCTTGGGGAGACTCAGAAGCACCCCAAGATCCATGGCAACACTGGAGAGGAATCCTCAGGTTCCGGCCCCGACTCCACACAAGGACTGAGGCCCCGGCATGGACGGGAGAGGAATCCCGAGAGGTCCCCTAGCAACTCGCATGGGGACTGGCCTTTCCTGAGGGCACCAGAGCGGGTCCCTGTGGTCCCTGTCGTAACTCGAGAAGACCTGCCGCAACTCGAGAAAATCCAGGAGGTTCTCCCCTCCAGGCGAGATGAGGCCCATTTCCGCTGAGGCATCTCGAGGCTGATCTCACCTCACCTCTGGCACTTCGAAAGGGTCCTTCACACCCTTGGTGCAAATCAAGAAGTTCCCCGACCTAGCCGTCTCCACTCGAGAGGAATCACGTGGGTCCCGCCCACATCCAGAGGAGCCCCGTTTCCGCCTCGTAGCTCGAGATGAGGGATCCTTTCCCTGCTTCGTCGGGAAAGAGTTCCCAGCGTTCCTGTCGCATCTCAAGAGGAGGCCCTCTCAACAGGAACGGCGAGAGGAACTCCAGGGTCGTGCCACCATTCCAAGAGTCCCCCAGATGTCTCAGTCCATTCCAGAGGAACCTCTTTTCCCTTCACCGGCTCGTCTTTCACGCCGAGGATCGACTCACACCAAGGTGGCACGTGACACAGCCCTGTGGGAAAGCCTCGTGGGAAAGCCTCGAGGGACAGCCTCGAGGGAAAGCCACAGATCCCTTGATCCACGTGACAGGAAGCGTGACACTACTGCTGCAGCTCGGGAGGAAAGCGCACGTGCATGCCCCCACTCGAGACGAGGCCTGACTCCCCTGGGAGACTCAGAAGCACCCCAAGATCCATGGCAACACTGGAGAGGAATCCTCAGGTTCCGGCCCCGACTCCACACAAGGACTGAGGCCCCGGCATGGACGGGAGAGGAATCCCGAGAGGTCCCCTAGCAACTCGCATGGGGACTGTCCTTTCCTGAGGCCACCAGACCGGGTCCCTGAGGTCCCCGTCGTAACTCGAGAAGACCTGCCGCAACTCGAGAAAATCCAGGAGGTTCTCCCCTCCAGGCGAGATGAGGCCCATTTCCGCTGAGGCGTCTCGAGGCAGATCACACCTCACCTCTGGAACTTCGAAAGGGTCCTTCACACCCTTGGTGCAAATCAAGAAGTTCCCGACATACCCGTCTCCACTCGAGAGGAATCACGTGGGTCCCGCCCACATCCAGAGGAGCCCCGTTTCCCGCCTCGTAGCTCGAGATGAGGGATCCTTTCCCTGCTTCGTCGGGAAAGAGTTCCCGGCGTTCCGTCGCATCTCAAGAGGAGGCCCTCTCAACAGGAACGGCGAGAGGAACTCCAGGGTCGTGCCACCATTCAAGAGTCCCCCAGATGTCTCAGTCCATTCCAGAGGAACCTCTTTTCCCTTCACGGCTCGTCTTTCACGCCGAGGATCGACTCACACCAAGGTGGCACGTGACACAGCCTGTGGGAAAGCCTCGTGGGAAAGCCTCGAGGGACAGCCTCGAGGGAAAGCCACAGATCCCTTGATCCACGTGACAGGAAGCGTGACACTACTGCTGCAGCTCGGGAGGAAAGCGCACGTGCATGCCCCCACTCGAGACGAGGCCTGACTCCCCTGGGGAGACTCAGAAGCACCCCAAGATCCATGGCAACACTGAGAGGAATCCTCAGGTTCCGGCCCCGACTCCACACAAGGACTGAGGCCCCGGCATGGACGGGAGAGGAATCCCGAGAGGTCCCCTAGAAACTCGCATGGGGACTGGCCTATCCTGAGGCCACCAGAGCGGGTTCCTGAGGTCCCCGTCGTAACTCGAGAAGACCTGCCACAACTCGAGA